>NC_072735.1:145547959-145614910 GCF_026930045.1 Uloborus diversus | reverse complement strand
GAACGTGCCTGGTTAGTCACCGGTTATTCTATTCGAACATTTCCCACACCTGTGGGGGGGGGGGGAGTCAAGTTCAGTCAATCAATCTATTCATCTTCTCATTTGGATTTGATTGTAAACATTCTCACGCACGATGAAATTCCGACTGAACGTTGACCTGTCTGCGTTGGTTGCATGGTGAATGCCAAATTGACGAATTTTTCGAGTAAGTGAAAGGTTTGAACACATCTTACATACAATGTTGCGGACTTTTTAACGATGTTAAGAAAAGGTTCAGGTTTTTATAAAGTTTTATTTTCTTGATTACTATGAAGAAAAATTTGAAATCTAATACGTAGGTAATTGCAAAAATTTCTCATTTAGAAGTGTTTATAAAAATTTAGGAAAAAAATTCATGAAATTTAAAAGACGAAGAATAAAAAAAAAGCTTTTTTCAGCATGGCACGCGATAGTGTCAAACTGAAATTTAATGATGAACATGTTTTTGATAATGAACCATATCACTGAAAAACATTGTTGAGCTTCCTGTGATTATTTTCTAGAAATTTCTACAGATTTATTAATGTGATAAATCCAAAAAGATAACTCTTTATCATTTGGAATGATATGGCTCTTTCGCTAGTGTTTTTTAAGCTGTCACTCAGTTTCAAAAGCTGTCATGTGCTCAAAATTAATTCAACAGCACTAATTTTAATCATGAAAGTATCTAATTTTAAAAGTTATTCATGAATGATAGCACATTTTTATTATATATAAAGAAATTTTATTGCATGTTGTAATATGAAATGATGCATGTGTAAATTCTTGCCTAATTAGTACTATTTTTCTAGGTCTTACTATTATTTTAGCTTTCACTGTTTGTTAGTAAGTCATCAATCATATTAATATCTTTAAATTCCATTCTGGAAATACCTTTATTTATCACATGTTATTATTTTCTGTTCTTGTCCCTCATTAAAACAAAGTGGCACTTTGAAATCTTTCACTCAAATTTAATTCATTTCAGACTTTGTGAAAACTA
This sequence comes from Uloborus diversus, assembly GCF_026930045.1. Lineage (NCBI taxonomy): Eukaryota > Metazoa > Arthropoda > Arachnida > Araneae > Uloboridae > Uloborus > Uloborus diversus. The sequence goes on along the minus strand of NC_072735.1, from coordinate 145,613,889 downwards.
AATGAGCAAGATATAAAATATTGAAAATTGCTTACAGCGATGGGTAAGAGTATTATACATTATATTAATCCTTAATTTTTTTTGCTTAAAAATGTAGTAGCAAATTTATTCACATTGATTATTTATTTTCCTCCAGATTGTATATAATTTTATTTTTAGGTCTACTACAAATTACATTTTTGTTGGCAATAACTTCTCTTTGTTTGGGAAAAGATTATTACAGAGCTGCTGTTTTAGAGCATGTACGTTTCGGTGACACTTCATACTCAAGTGAAGAAATAATACAAATAAATTTGAAGAAATATGAATTAGCTGCTAAGAAAGCTGCGTTAGAGGTAAGATAACTCTTAACTTTTTGTCCTTAAATTGTTTTCATTTTGTTTATCAAAAAATAAATAAGTAAAATAAAGTGTTAAGACACAGGAAACAATGGCAAATGGGAAAGTAATTGATGCACTTTTTTTTCAGATTTGTGCAATCATTTTGTTTAAAATTCCATTTATATTTTAACAAGCGAAAGATAAAAAGAAAAAAACTGATGTGTTTGTTTCAAAGTAACATACCAGTATCATTCAAAATCTTGTTTTAATGTATGAAAACCAAATTTTTCTTTAGTCTACTAAATGAAATTTCTGTAATTCCAAATCGTGTACATGCGATTTTCAACATTTGCAGATACGCAGTATTGTTGTATCTTAAACCACTTGGGAAACTGAGCCCAAGTAACATTTTCCATATAGTACCACTATAGAGTATTATTACCCACTTTACATAAGGTTCATGCAAATAGTTACTTTATGAGTACTACTACAAGATGAAATTCAGACTGAGCTCTGCAAACCAAGGCCGTATCCAGAAATTTTTTTCGGGAGGGGCCCGGATTAGCACATTGCCCTATCACACACACACACACACACACATATAGTATATATAGACACACCAAACACATAAAAATGTTAACATAGAAGACTTTTTGTCTCGATTTTTAAGGATTCCACTGTTTGGACGTTGTTATTTTAATTTCTTAATATGTTTCTTATTCACCTTGTAGTGGTAAGGATAACAGGAGAGTGTCCCTTTAAGTCGGATGTAAAACATCCATAATTTCAGGGGGTCCGGGGGTTTTTCCCCCGAGAAATTTTCGAAAAAAAAAATCTGTATTTTGAGGCCTTATATTAGGTAATTGAGACTACAAAAATATGAAAAAAAAAAAAAAAAAAAACTAGGCAAACAAAGTCTTTTAAAAATTATACATTTTTTTGCAAATCAAGATCAAACAAAATAAAAATTGCTTGCTCGACAAATCATGGAACTTAATGGACAGAGAGGAAAAACGAGAGAGGAGAAAAGAGAAGCACTTCGTCATCTGCACATATCGGCTTTTAGTGAAGTTTGTTTTTAATCACTTCCCCTATCCCCATTTTTTTTTCATTTAATGCCCTACAGTATGAAAATTGTACAAAATAGTTTAAAAGAAATGGTGTAGACATTCAGAAAATAAGAACGGAAGAGTAATATTCCGATTCTGGCCATTTGGATAATTCATACTTTATTTTCTTGATAAGATACAAAATTGAAGAACTTTTCAAGGAATTTCAAAAACTGAAATAATTTTCAAAGACTCTCGAACAGCTGAAATTATTTGAAGCTCTTTATTTTTAATTTTCAAAAGTTGATTGCACAGTCTTACAAATTGATTATAACTTTGTAAGACACACCAGTTTTAAGTTAAAAATAAATGCAACGAAATATTTCTCGAAACAAACTTTTTTTTTCAATCACAAGCAGTGCAGAAAAGAAAGAGAGTAGAGTAAGTGTTTTTTTTTTTTTTTTCTCATACTAAAGATATTAACAGTATGCTGTAGAAGTAAGAAAAAAAAAACAAGCAATGAAAGAACTTCCATGATACTGAATTCGGCATTAAATAAATGCAAGACAAGAAACATATCAGTCACAAAAATGATCTTGAAAATTATGCTACAAAAATGCAAAAATCGTGATTTTGGCATTTTTTACTCAGGATGTATCAAGGAGCTGAATTTGGCACATCTTGGTAACAAGATACTCGCCTAATCGGAAACTAGGGGCCCAGCCTTTGGGGAGTCCTCGGCTCGAAATCAGTACAGTGTAAGTTTTATAAGTTTTAGGGGGAGGAAGGCAGGGTCGTGCACAGAGGGGAGAAGGAACACCTGTTGGCCCGGGCCAGAGCTTAAATGGGGCCCAATATTTTTAAACCTAGGGTTGAAAATATGGGTAAACAATATGGAGGGGGGCCCAAAAAAGCTTTGTGACAGCTCCAAAATTTCTGTGCACGCCCCTGGAGGAGGAAGTGCACAGAAGTCAGTTCGGTAGACTTGAAAAGTCTACCGAACTGACAAAATGCCTGCTTTAACCCTGGACTGCCCTGAATTAAATTGGGAAAGAGAGCAGAAAGTCATAATTTTCAGGTCTAAATTTAAAGTGTGCCTTGCAGCTAATGAGAACTAGAACTGCTTTTTCTGTATTTCTGCAAATATTATAAATTTTGAATAGTAGCAAAATTAAAAATTAAAAAAAAAACTTTGTTATTTTCCTTTTCTGACGTTAGGAATTAAAAAAAAAAAAAAAAAAACCTTCTGTTTTACAGTACAAAACATTTCGGGTTTCGGGGGGGGGGGGGGCCGGGCCCGTCAGGCCCCCCCCTCTGGATACGGCCCTGCTGCAAACATGATGGATAGAAGCTCTGACAGTTTGAAACACTTTTTAGTATGTTGGTGTCCATTGTGTTTTGTTAGTTCCAAAAACAGAAGAAAATGTATCAAAGTAATGTTTTACACTTAAAATATATTCAATGTGAACATTCATCTTTTTTATGACAGCTGATTCTATTCTAGTTACATAGAAGTTGAATTCTCGATTGAAATTTTCAATTTGTATGCATGAATTTAATTTTTTTTTTGATAGTTGTGTAACTGAATTTTCCTATGTTTATGTATGTGTGCAAATGAAAGTGTTAAAAATATAGTTCAATAATTGACTTAAATGCAATAAATGGCAATTTTCAGCTGAAGAAAAACTGCATATATGTTTGAGACTCTTTTACAGCTTTGTGTAGATTTTCTTCTCTTGACTATGGTGCCATTTCATGATCTAAAACTAAATTACCAATAATCTACTTTAGGAAATGCCAATAAATTGTTTCTAAAAACCATCAAGCTACTATAGTTTTTAGATAAAAATGGAACAACGTTTAAAAGCACAAAAAGGATAAAAAGTTTTTAAAAACGCAGACATGTTTCGGAGGCAATAGCCTTCTTCCTCAGTGCGAAATCAGCTATCAGCGAGTGCTGAGGCAAAATATGACGTTTTCTAACATGTAAGATTGAATAAGATTGGAGAAAAATGCGGAACAGCAAAAGACTCATTGCAAAGATTATTTAAGTTTTTATGAATGTAAAAGGATTCCAGAAAATCTAATTCACCTACTGTTGTAGGTCTGCAAATGATCTTGGCCTCCGAAAAGACAAAATTGTGCACTGTGTCCCAACAATGTTTAGCAATTGAAGATTTGTTCAGTTCCTGTTTTTTAACGTGGTTTTCATGTTCTTTCAAACGAAATTTAAATGAACGCCTTGTCTGTCCCACATAACCAATATTACATTGACAAGGAATGTGATATATGCCCCACTGATCAAGTGGTTGGATTGGGTCCTTCAGTTTGGAAAAAGAAAGTTTATTTATGGGTCTGTAAATTACACGAAAGTCAAATTTACTGAGAATTCTAGAAATAGGAAAAGAAATGTGTGGATAAAACGGTAAAAGCACAAAATTTGTAGAAGAAAAAGTACGTATGTTAGAAGTTTTGTTCCGGGTTGAAAATTTGCAAAAAGCCCTGTCGATGACCTGAAGAGGATAACCCCTGTCCAGAGCCACGCCTTTCAAAAAATTGAGTTCATTATTGAGAAGGGTCTGATCAGAACATATGGAGATGGCTCGATTGACAAAAGTATAAAAAGCAGACATTTTTTGCTTCTTCGGGTGGCATGAACGAGAGTGTGGGGGAAGACAGACAGCAAATGGTTTTCGGTAAACAGTAGTAGAAAACTTGTTATTGTTCTTCGAGATTAAAACGTTCAAAAAGGGCAAAGAATTATTGTTTTAATCTCAGCAGTAAACTGAATGTTAGAATCGACGGAGTTAATTAGATCAATGATAGACGAAACAAAATCAACAGTGCAATCTAAGAGGGTGAAAGTGTCATCAACATATCTAAGCCAGAGTGGAAAGTCAAATAACTGAAACAATTTCCGTTGAAAAAAGTCCGTGTAGATTTCACTGAGGATGGGACTCAAAGGGTTGCCCATAGCAAGGCCATCAGTTTGTTGGTAAAAAGTATTCTCAAAATTTCACCCTCTTATATTGCATTGTTGATTTTGTTCCATCTATCATTGATCTAATTAACTCCCTCGATTGTAACATTCAGTTTACTGCTGAGATTGAAAGCAATAATTCTTTGCCCTTTTTGAACGTTTTAATCTCGAAGAACAATAATAAGTTTTCTACTAGTTTACCAAAAACCATTTGCTGTCTGTCTTCCCCCACACTCTCGTTCATGATACCCGAAGAAGCTAGAAATGTCTGCTTTTTATACTTTTGTCAACCGAGCCATCTCCATATGTTCTGATCAGATCCTTCTCAATAATGAACTCAATTTTTTGAAAGGCGTGGCTCTGGACAGGGGTTATCCTCTTCAGGTCATCGACAGGGCTTTTTGCAAACTTTCAACCCGGAACAAAACCTCTAACATACGTACTTTTTCTTCTACAAATTTTGTGGTTTTACCGTTTTATCCACACATTTCTTTTCGTATTTCTAGAATTCTCAGTAAATTTGACTTTCGCATTATTTACAGACCCATAAATAAACTTTCTTTTTCCAAACTGAAGGACCCAATCCAACCACTTGATCAGTGAGGCATATATCACATTCCTTGTCAATGTAATATTGGTTATGTGGGACAGACAAGGCGTTCACTTAAATTTTGTTTGAAAGAACATGAAAACCACGTTAAAAAACAGGAACTGAACAAATCTTCAATTGCTAAACATTGTTGGGACATAGGGCACAATTTTGTCTTTTCGGAGGCCAAGATCATTTGCAGACCTACAACAGTAGGTGAATTAGATTTTCTGAAATCCTTTTACATTCATAAAAACTTAAATAATCTTTGCAATGAGTCTTTTGCTGTTCCAAATTTTTCTCCAATCTTATTCAATCTTACATGTTAGAATACGTCATATTTTACCTCAGCACTTGCTGATAGCTGATTGATCAATGTTTTTCCGGTTACGCATTTAAACTCTCCCTTGACCTTGATTCATCCATTTGTTCATTTTGCACTGAGGAAGGAGGCTATTGCCTCCAAAACATGACTGCGTTTTTAAAAACTTTTTATCCTTTTTGAGCTTTTAAACGTTGTTCCATTTTTATCTAATTTACCTTGCACAAAGCTATCGCTTTTCAATCTACTATAGTTTTTGTTTAATGTAGTAGCAAAATGTATTATATTAAAATTGGGAAATAAAAAAAGAAATTGCAAAAGTATTACGAAATGAAACGCTTACTTTTAATCATCAATTATTGTTCTTTAATCTATGATTAAAAAAATAATTTTAGTTAAAATATCATGCAAAACTAGCTGCATGCAGATCCAATAAAAAAAAATTCATTTTTTTTTTGCACCTAAATATTACACATTTAATAGCATTCTTTTGGGTTATAAATGGAACTTTTTTAAAATATTTTTTTAATGAACATTTCAGAGGGAAATATTATCTAATACTCATTAGTTAAAACTTATTAATATTTATATTTATCAGTGGTTGGAAGTAGCGCGCTACAAGTAGCGATGCTACTGTAGTAGCTACATTTTTTAGTAGTTTGTAGTGTAGCGCACTACTTTTTAAAAAAAAGTAGAGTAGCGAGTAGTTCGCTAAAAAAAAAATAGTTTATAGCGATTTCTGGAAACTACTTTTGAATAAAGTTTCAAAAAAAAAACAAAAAATGCGTTTTCAAACGAATCTGACTAGAGCAAGTCTTACGCAAGTAAAACTTGCACCTATCAGATTCGTAAGACTAAAAAATAGGAGCTGACCTCTGACATATTATTTTGACGCCATATGTTGTATCTATTTGACGCCATTAGTTTGTTTGGCATAGAAACTTTCACATTTTCCCAATATTCGCCTTGAATAGAGCATGGCTTAGAAAAAACGAAACGAATTATTTCCGTTTCATGCAAACTTTGCCCGTTAAGCAAAAAGCTTTCAGTATCAATGCCATTTGCACATGCAGTCGAACCTCAACTTACGCGAGGGATGCATTTCAAACTTTAGATAAGCAAGCCCGCTTATGTGAAATTATATTTCATCAACTTCATATATAGAAAGAAAAAAATGCGAAGCGGCGATTTGTACGTTAACAATCTGATGTTTCGACTAGTATGGTGCGGGAAATTTTGGCTTTCAGTGATGCTAAAGGGAAATTCCACCCAAGAAAGAAGGTGATATAAGCCCTGCAATTCCGCTCCGAAAAGTTTTGTGTTGCGGGTGAGGAATTCGCGTAAGCTGCAAAATGTTTTTCTCGAGTAAAACTCGCTATATAGACATTTCGCGTTAGTCGAATTGCGTTGTAGCCAGAGTCCAGTTGTTAAAAATTGCACATTGAAGTACAGTAAGCAGTTTTAGTTACGTTTCATTTTTCGGATAATTAGTAGCACCGTTTGGGATATTTTCCTTTTTTTTTCTTTTTCACTGATCGAGTGTTCATATATTAACATATTAAAAGTCAATTATTAAATGTTGTGAGTTTATGAGGTTATTTGTTAAAATTGAAAAATGCTTTTATTTCATTTTATAATGGGCGTAAGAAAAGATGGTGTCCAGGTCCGGAACCCTAGCTTGAATCTCAAAAGCAATTAATTTCTACGAAATATAAGTTCCTTTAAAATTAACTCATATAGTGAAAATTAAAGTTTTTCTCTTTTGTTTAAAAGATGCTTTTCATCATCTAAATCAATTTTATGTATATGTAAAAATTTAAATTAAATTATGACTGGATTTATCTCAATTTCAAGTAGCCGAGTTACACTTCTTGAATGAAATACTATTTACTGTCAGGAAATGATTAAAAATTTGAAGCTTGAATTCCTTCCACTTTTAAATCCTTTCTTGCAGGGAATATTCGTGCAAATGGTAAAAAATGTTATTTGGGCTGACGAATCGTTTCAGTAAAGGAAAGAAAGAATAAATAATTTATAGCAATATTCCATAATCAAATGAGCCAATATATCAATCTGAACAATTTTTAAATTTTTTCATTCAATACTCAAATGGTGTGTATGTATATGTTATTTATTTATTTATTTTTAAAAAGTAGCGAAGTAGCGACTACATTTCAAAAGTAGTTTGTAGTTGCTACATTTTGAAAAAAGTAGTTGTAGTTAACTACATTTGTGCTAAAGTAGTTGTAGTTGTAGTTCGCTACGAAAAAAATATAGTTTTTCCAACCACTGATATTTATGCATCACAAACATTGCAGAAATATGAATTGATTAGATTAGACTCCTTTAGCTTTAGCTTACTTTTGGACTGTTTAAGACAATGTTTGACAGTTTTAGTCACTTTTGGAATGTAAACACCACCTATCCTGACCAAAACCAGTTTCCGACGTCCACAACGCCAACCCTGAATTGATGCAATTCATAAGGTTCTACGTTAAGCATCCTTTAGGAATCTTTTTTGTTTCAATATATGGACACCTGTTTCTATATACTGAAGAAGATGCATACCATACTAGACAGACTGATATATTAGATGTAGTTCTGCCTTAGCCCTGGCTTTGGGGCAGTAACTTACTGCTAAACACTGAGGAAGATGTTTCGTATCACTACAAAATATGTAATTTTTCAGTGTATATTTTAATGATATATTGTTTTATGAATATCAAAATTTATTGCATTTTAATCTATTCTTTTTTATATAGGGGGCTGATATTATAGTTTTTCCAGAATGGGGTTTGTACCCCGATGACAAAGAAAATAAGTCATACTTGCTAAGTTTTGGTGAAGATATTCCAGATCCAAAGTTAAGACTGTGGAATCCTTGCAATGAAAAAGAGCATTTTAACGAGAATAGTGTTTTGGTGCATTTGAGCTGTATGGCGAAAGATCATGGCATGTTTTTAGTAGCCAACATTGTTGATAAAAAGACATGTCTGCCACAAACTTGTGATGCAGATAATGTGGACTCTTGTATCAGTGTCTCATGCCCCAGTGATGGTATTTATTATTTCAACACAAACATTGTGTTTAACAGGGAAGGAACATTAGTTGTTCGATATTACAAACGGCATTTGTGGATTGAGCCTAACATGACTCCAACTTTTTCACCTGAACATGCTTTTTTTGAGACGGATTTTGGCAACTTTACCACATTTATTTGTTTTGATATAACTTACAAAGAAGCTGTTGATGCAGTTGAAACGTTAGGTGTTCATAACATTGCTTATCCAACGTACTGGTTTGACCATAACCCATTTGCTGTTGCAACTGCTTTCCAACAGTCGTGGGCATTTAGAAACAAAGTAAATCTTTTGGCCTCGAATGCTCATTTCCCTGGCACTGGGACTGGAGGAAGTGGAATCTATTCTTCCAGAAAAGGGGCTTTGATTTATTCTCAAAATCCCGATGGTCGCTCGAAGCTTCTTGTTTCCAATGTTCCAAAATCACCATCAGAAAGCACCAAGACTTCTTTTGTTCCAAATGCTAAGAAATTCATTGTTCATGAAGATGAACTAGAAGAAGTCACACATGATAATGAGAAACATCTGAACAACATGTGTGACATGAGAGTTTTGGGCTTGCCAAAAGACCCCCTTCATGATTATCGATGTTTACCAACTAATGTTTCTACTTATGTGTTTGTGAAGTTAAACAAAACGGAGGATAGCCTGAAATTATGTTCTGATAAGCTCTGCTGTTCTTTATCTTACCAAGCTGATAGTATGTCTGAAAATTACTATTTTGGGGTTTCAGGGCAGGATTTTAACTTTTACAATAGGTTTTCCTTTGGCATTGAGGCCTGTTTACTTGCTCGCTGTGAATCAGTAAATGAAAACATCTGTTCAAATTATCTTTTAAAATCTGACACAGTTTTTAGAAGTGTTAAGCTTACAGGTACGTTTAATACCCAATATGTATATCCATTTGCTATGGATAGTAATTTGTACTTGACTAAGAGAAATGAATGGGATTTTGAAAAAGATGCTTTAATATACACAGCTAAAAGAAAAAATCATTTAGTTTTTCTGGGATTATATGGTAGATTATATGAGCTTGATAAAGATTTATAGCTTCAAATGTTAAAAACATTTGTGTGGCTTAAGATAATCTTTTGTTATTTATTTAATTTTAATATGTTGATGATGTTGAAAAATATTTTATAAAACTTATTTTATTTTGTATACTTTTGATGGGTACAATTTTTTAACTGCTATGATCAGTGCTCTTGAGGTAATCTTTGTGATGGTATTCATTATAATTTTATTACATTTTGTATTAATATTCATTTAAAAAATGATATGTTAACCTAAAGTTTTATTATTTTTTAGAAATTTTCATTTCCCTGAAATTTTATTTTATTTATTTTTTAATTAGAGGAAATTTTAAACAATACAATAAGTTTCCTGAAATGTTATAAAATTTTAATCATAACAACAGCCTTAGTTAACTCCAAATGAAATAATTTTCTGCCCTTAAGTTTTAATACAAGTGTGCATTGAATTTTAATATGTATAGATTTTATACTGATGTGCAATAGGATTTTATATAATTGATTTTGTGTGTGTGGGAATTGAGACTTTATACCAATGTGTTAAGTTTAGTATGCAAAATTTAATGTCTGGTGAGTTTTATATGAACATGAGAGACTTTTAATAATTGTGAGATAAGCGTCCCGACAATATTCATATTAATTTAATTTAAAAAATGCACTGTTTGTGTATGTGTGCTGTAATATTTAGAAGTGTTTATTTTGATACAACATTATTTATGACTGAAATGATTGTTTTCGCACATGGAAGTATTTTGATTGCAGCAAGATTCTGAGAAAAGCTGCAATTTTTTTTTGTTTGACATTCCAAATTATGATTAAGTGTTATCTCTATTATTCATTTGTTATGTGTCCTCTACCTCCATTGTTTTGTTTTATTTTAAAGTGTTGTTGACATTGAAATTTTAAGTCATAGTTTTTAATGATTGATCCCGCACAATGCTGAACATTTTATGTTACATGTCTGTAGTGTACTAGCTTTACAATTAATTGTTTTAAGCTTAATGTTTTAGACTTGAGTTTTTACAAAAAACTAATTACAAATTATTTCTGTTTTACTAGCTGTATTATTTATCAGTTAAATGCAAAAAAAAAAAAAAAAAAAAAAAAAAACATAAAAATTGCTTTTAATTTTCTACTTAAGACATATATTTTTGCTCATCTACTTAAAACATGCAATTAATATTGATGATATAATTGCAGTGGACATGCTTTTCAAACTGCTTTATTCAAATCTTTCTGATTATGAAAGTCAAGGACTTAGCATTAACTTTCATGTCTTTTTTACAAAATAATTATGAAATATTTGTGTTTATTTAAATACAAGTATTTTTCAAAGAAATATTTACTAATTTCTTTGCTATTTTGTTTATTTATTGTAGACATTTTTTTTTTGTTTGACATTCCAAATTATGATTAAGTGTTATCTCTATTATTCATTTGTTATGTGTCCTCTACTTCCATTGTTTTGTTTTATTTTAAAGTGTTGTTGACATTGAAATTTTAAGTCATCGTTTTTAATCACAATCAATATCATACGGAGATTATTTATTTTAGAGATTAATTAAATTATGAGATTAATTGGCTTCTAAACATTAGATACCATTTGGACATAGGGCTAAGACATTAGGTTTCAAATAAAGAAATTGTGGAACCAAAACCTGCTGCAATGAATCTCATTCCTTCACATTATCGTACTTAATCAAAGCTTAATTTCTACCTAAAGAAGTGTAAAATCCCCATAGTTTTCAGAACTGATTAACCCCTGGTGCAACTAGGTAAGGGGTTATTAGTTTAGCTTGTGTATCTAATAAAGTATGTACGTGTATCTAATAAAGTAGTGAATGGCGTCATAGTCGTAGCTCCTGAACGGATGAACTGATTGATTTTGATCCTTTTCTTTTGTTCAAAAGGTAAATTGATAGTGTTCTTAGCTGATCTGATCTTTGTACGATGTGAAAACCGAAAATATTAATTTAATTAAAAATATTATTACTGTTTTTCATAATTTTTGCTGGGGAAACTTTCTCCCACTTTTAAAATATTACAACCAATCGATGGAATGAACTTTCTCCAACTGATAGAATTTGTTTGGATCCTCCAAGCTGTGTACAATACAAGTTATAATTTTTTTTGGTAAAATTTTATACAATTCTACGCGATTTATTCACACGATTGGTAACGATTTCATTGTTGACAGATAAGAAGAGAAAGCTTAATGATTTAAAATTACATTCACATGGCATCGATGCAGAATAGAATTCTACATACAGATACAATGCACTAATAAATGGAAAATTGCAATTTTTGGACTATATTAGTCTGGCTCTGAGGTGTAGAATTAAGCCCCGACCACAATATTTACCTTATGATGAATAAATTATTTTCTGTGTCACTGTTATTCACGTGTAGTAAATTTTGAAAAATAGGGATGACAAAAATAGGCAAACTGCGTGAGAGCTCTGAAAGAATAGGGGGACTGACCTTGAGTGAAATGAATGTGGCCATATCTACTTTTTTAAGATGTTTTTTGCAATTGCTTCTAGGTACATTTATGGACCTCTTTTGCAGTAAAACTTTTTCATTTCTTGCTCAAGCATTTCTACGTTGTGATTGTAAAATTGGTGGAAAATTGAACAATTTGTGTGAGTGTATTTAATATTTGTACATTTTTTGTTCCTAAATATTAAACTGATTTTCATAGTAAAATGACTGCTACATATACTATTTTACATTCATAATTGTATCTGGTATGTATAACCAAACATCTTTAATGTTGTGTCAAATGCAAGCATTGTATGAGTTAGATTTATTTCATTTTATATATATATATATATATATATATATATATATATATATATATATATTGTAATGTTGGAATGAGAATATTTTGATGAGGGTGAAAGTAATAATTTTTAATCCATAGTACTAATACGATATTCATGAATCTAGCTACCACAAAAAAATTAAGATTAATTTTAAGTTTATATTCAAAATGTTGTCTTTTTTTTTTTTGATGTGAAGCTCATGTAATAAGTGAACTAAAGTTATGCTATTAATAAAAAATAACTCTACTGTACTGCAGTTAATTTAATTTTTAAATAATTTTAAATACATTTTCTTTTGTGGAAAGTTACTTTTAATGCACAATTCATGTACAATCATTTTTAAACAACTTTTACAATTTGTTCAAAAATGATTATATTTAAAAAGCTATAAACAATTTAATTTTTAATATTTGCATGTCATGTTAAAGTATGCATTTTAAGCCGAATTTGAAGACTGTGATAATATTATTATTGTATAAGTTAAAGCTGGCTTTGTCTTTTTTTAAAAAAAAATTTGAATGGAAATTGTTTTATAAAGTTGTTAGTTACGTAGTTTTCTACATATTCACTTTTATTGAAAATTTGTTTATATATTAAAATGTTTGCGATTGATATTGGATTTTTAACTGTTGTGTTATGTAACATGAGTTTTATTTTAATAAAACTGTCTTTAAAATAGAGAAAATTTTTCTAAGTGTTAATATACAACTCCAAAATATTGAGAGTAATAAATTATTGGGAACAAGTTAGACTGTAAATAAGTATTACTCAGTGCTGGTAGAAGACTTTTCGTCATTCAACAATCAAGTAAAAACAATGAGCAGCTTGAGTAGGCATACTTCTTTAACGCTACATTGCTGACTACTTTTGCATTATCATATGAAAAACTTTTAATGTTCTTGTTTATTTTTTTTTCCCTAAATTTAAATATTTCATTTAGAAAGTTATAAATTCTACATTAACTCTAAATATTGATTTAGGAAACATGTTGCATTCAAGACTCAACAGAAAGTCACTGATTCAAATTACTGAGAATATCACTTCAATTTTTTGTGTTATAAGTGTATTAACATTTTAAATGAATAAAATCTTTTACAGCATACGAATATATGCAAGGTTGGCGAAAATCTTTTAGTTTGTACGAAATCGAAAATTAAAATAAATTGTTTCTTGCTTTAGCAGATGCAAACAGTTTTATAGATTCAATAAAAATAAAGTAAAACAAATAAAAATTAAAGCTTAAGTATGCAGCAAAGGAAATTGTCAGATATCTTCATATCCATAAGATCACTTCTTTTTGCTTGCGTGCATTATTATAATTATTATTTCTGAAAATTTGTGCCTTTTTTTAATGTTGTTGTACTATATATTTTTACTTAACTACATTTCAAGATGTAATATAATTATTTTTCTTCGTAAAATATTACGATTTATATTGATAAATTAATGTTTATTAGGAGTACATTTGACTCTTCTAAATGTACATATGAGACTTTTCTTTAGTGTTTACAGCTATTCCTCACTACTTCGTGCTTCGATTTTCGCGGTGTTTTCAAACACATAAACCTTTTCCAATGAGCTCATGTTAACATTTTTCTTCCCAAGTAACAAATTTTTGTTTTGATCAAGGCAAGTTCTTCTCTTAGCGGTTTTATACTAGAGCGAGCTGGGGGGGAGGGGGGGGGGTTCACATATTTTTGGGAATTATATTTCCACTGCAAATCATACATTGGTGGGACCTTTCTTTTCTTAAGCTGTCAAGTCAAGAAATCAATAGGATACCCAAATTTCTGAGAATGAAGCTGAAAAACTAGCAATTCGCTGCTTCTTGGACATGTTCTGTTGAGGGAGGGGACAAACACAAGTGCAATAAATCTAGTAGCAAAAGTGTTATTTATGAAGATGAGAGATACCACTAGGAGCAAGTCCCCCCATCTGCCTTTGGTCCCTTAATAGCCCAATGCACACAAGGATTCCACAACTATACTGTATTTTCGGACGTAAGCGCCGCGGCACTTACGGGAAAAAAAAGTTTATAAATTGCCGAAGCAGCAGATACAGCAGGTGCGCATACGGTTTTTTTTTTAGTTTACAACATTTTACAGGAAATAAACTATTTTAAAAAGAAGGAAAAGGAAATGTTTGGAACTTTCTTCAGAATGATCGGAAATGTGTTTTGAATAAAAAGTAACAAAATTTTCCTTTTGAATTTCTAGTAGCATTATTAATCATGCTCCCCCCCCCCCCCCCCCCCAAGCGATCAACTATGCAAAAAACTGATGAATTCATAATCGGCGTGTCCCACCTTTTTCGCACAGTTTAGCTTCTACTGTAATTTAAGTCTTTTTTAATTAACGGTAAGATAATGTTAAGAGTTCGTGAAACAACTTCAAACTTTCTTTAAATGACGACACAGTTCTTGAGAAATCATAAGAGATTTATAGTACGGTGCAAATAGCCCAAAAAATGGCCTAACCTCAACATCCAAAGTAAAAGTTTCCCTCCAACTCCAAATTGTTCTATACAGTCCACATATTGTTTGGTAAAAAGTTACACCGTTTTCAGCGTCGGGTTTTGGGGGGGGGGGGGGGGAGAAGTTGGTAAATTAGTAGTTTTTATCAGTTTTTCGGAAATATTTAGAAAACTATGGCATTTAGCGCAAAAAGTTCAATGTACAAAATAATGTGCACTAAATTACGAACAAAATGGTCCTAAGCATTATTTTTTTAAGTGAATTGTTCTAGAGTTACAAAAAGTGTAAAAGTAGAAAATGTTCAGATTTTTTTTGATTTTTCGGAAAAAATATTCGTTATCACTAAGGAAACTAATTTTTTGTATGAAATGTGTTTCGTAAAAGTCTATTGCGATTTTAGGGGCCGTTGGTACGTTTGTGATAAACCCTTGAAAGAACTACAGCCTCACCACTTACTCAAGGGGCTCTACTTTTAAGGGAAAAGAGTTTTTCATGGGCTAAGGCTATATAAACCTGCGGCACGGAGAAACCCTTACTTCTCTGGACAATGCCGCATTAAAAATAAATATATTTCCAACATAGATGATTTCAAAATGTAAAAATATCACCTGCATAACAATTATGATTTATAAATATATCGTTTTTAATGATAACATTTTTATAAGTGCAGCTTTTGAAGTTTTTCTTTAGAAAATAGGCATATTTGCCTGTACATTGCAACAATATTTCATTAAACTTTTTGAAGTTCGTAACCTGAGTTCAATAGCAATTTTTAATAAAAATGTAGGACGTTAAATCTGACACATTGATGTAAAGTATTCATCAGTATTCAGCACTGTTCAAACATAGCGCCGTCCTCTTCTAGATTTTCGTCTATGATATTAGTGTCCCTGTTATTACATCCTAGACCTGAGCAATTACTGCCCATGCTTGAGCTGTTTAAACCATTATTTCTGCACTCGCAGTTACAGACACATTCGTATTTGCAAATGCACTTTATGAGTGAAAGTAGTTCCTGGGGAGTTGCAGAACACATTGTTGTAATTGGTCTCAGGTATTCATCAATCTTCTTCCACCCCCACTGGAGTGGATTCTTTTTCTCATTCAGCCACTGCTGGACCTGGTGGTAGGTTCTATACGAATGCTGCCTGGAAGCTGCTGAAGTGGGGGGTAGAGCAGCCAACTTGAACAATGAGTGTATGGGCTGCTTTGCAATAGCCTGCAAGTAACACTGGTAGCGAAAGCTATCTTCAGTATTCGTGGCTCCAAACATCGCAAGAAGGAAATGCTTTCCTGCGGCATTCACCGCACTAAGGACAGCTTTGGGTTGGTTAAAGACAAGAAGCTTCGTAGGAAGAGCGTTACTGGCTTGCACTTTCCTACACGGCGATTTTTTCCCTTTCTTGTAGATAGGTGATGCAGTGTCACATTCTGTGAAGGCGTATTATTGCTATGAGTAGACACTTTTCATATCTCCAATGACTCGCTCAAAGTCAGAAATAGTGTACACCCTTTTTCTGCTGATTGCCTTTCTTTGGTACAACCATTTTCAATTCGTTTTCTGATTGGGTGTGAACAGTCAACAAGACTAGTAAGTCCGTGTCATCACCAATCACACAAGCTTCAACTCCATTCTTAGCTTTATCAATCGATGTTAACACTATTAATAAGTCAGCATCATCCGCTTGATGAACTGTGCCATCACCTCTTTGCAGTGTATTGTAAGGAGAGAAATAAGGCCCATTTTGTTCTTAGCATTAGCTAGAAATTCACTTTGATTGATAGTTACATCAATTAAGTCTTCAACTTTCACTTCAATGTTAGCGATAGAACGTGATCTGCGTAATGTTCTTTATCTTTTGTGGTTCCTTGCTCGTATCCATCAAAAACGACAGTTGCTGGCACATAATGAGAAATAATGCAATCGATGCATTGCTTTCAAATCTATCTGAAAGTAGCTGGCTGTCGCCCGACAACACGATGAAGGAGGTGACCTCCATCAATGATGTAGGACTCTTTTTTTTTAAATCTGGGGTGAGTGATAATTCATTTGAATCTGGAACCAAAACAGACACCATTGAAGATTTGCTCTCCTTCCACATCAAGCCAAATTTGTCCAACAAAAATGGAGGATATGCACATAATTCAAATTGAAATATTTCTTGCAGTCTCTCCATCACTTCTTACAATGCACACCATCCGATGTAAGAGAGTATTAGGGTTCACACAAACAGTGGTGTTGTTAATTGTCATAGACATGGTAATAAAGGCAAGAGACTGAAAAGCTAACTTTCTTTTCAAGTGTTTGTATCTCACTGAATGTTTTGTTCTTAATCTCTTTTAAAGCTAGTAGTTCAACATCAAGTGCTTTATCACAGTTCACGTTTTCATCTGCTACAATTCCAGTTGGTAACGATCCGGTGTTTTTGAAAACGGATTGTGTTCCTCAAGCCAAAAAATAAAAGTTTGCTAGTCCTTCTATTTTTTTTTCTGTCTTGCTTTTCGTAGATCCATACGCTGCTCTGAAGAGACGATACGCACAATTGCTTCACACATGCGAGAACAAACCGGCATGGAGTTAATCTAAGTCGCAAAAGTTGTCGCTGTAATTCCTCTACCTCCGGGGTCAATTCACAAATGCTACTCTTGGATCTCCTCAAAACCTGCTCAATGGTCATGTCACTACAGACCAAAATTGTCATGGGAAGTCATACAATGTAATTTACTCGAGACAAAATTAATAAAATCGAACAACTGTTCATAATACAGTGAAATCCCGTTACAACGAACTTCAAGGGACCGCAAATTTTTTTCGTTGTAACGGGAATTTCGTTGTAATGGAACTCAAATAATGTAATGGCAGTTATATAGGACTAAAAATGTAGTTCGTTGAAATGGAAATTTCGTTGTACTGGTATTCGTTGTAACGGAATTTCACTGTATCATTCTGTACTACAAGCACTATGATGGTGTACAATGTACACTTTTGCATATTAAGCGTGGCTTTCTTTTTACTGAAACCTTTTTAAAATTTTTGTTTCAATTGCGTCATGTTTTTACATCATGCATTTTTCTTTTCAATTTCTTAAAAAAAAAAAAAAAAAAAAAAAAAGAAAATGCATTTTTGCCTGATAAAAATCTAATTTTAAGCCTCAAAATTTACCCAGAAAGTATTACGTATCTCCCCAGAAAACTCCATTCTAAAATTTTTCTCCTAAACTTAGGGGCCAAATCTTTAAGTTGGAAACCCTGGATACGACTGACAGACCAGCGCCGCGCTTGTAGTTAACTGGTTCTCGTTCGCAGTATTTCTACGTTTCTAACCTCATGTGGTGCCTCTTAGGTTCTTTTAGATTACAATGCGATTGTACAATATTACTATTTAATAAAATTGTTTAGTTTTTTCTGTTTACGTAGTAGTTAGAATTTCATTTTTCCAAAAAATCTGTAAAATGCGAAAATTTTCTACTTTTACACCCGCCGTAACTCTGGAAGCAGTCACTCAACAAAAAAATTCTTAGAACCATTTTGTTCGTAATTTAGTGTAGATTATTTTGTATATTGCACTTTTTTGCGCTGAACGGCATAGTTTTTTAAATATTTCCGAAGAACTGATAAAAACTACTAGTTTACCAACTTCTTTCCCCCCTCCCCCAAAAACCCGACGCTGAAAACGATGTAACTTTTTACCAAACAATATGTAGACAGTATACAACAATTTGAAATTGGCGGAAAACTTTTACTTTGGATGTTTAAGTTTGGGTCTAATTGCATTGTACAGGGCCGTATCCAGAGGGGGGGGGGGGGGGCTGACGGGCCCGCCCCCCCGAAACCCGAAATGTTTTGTACCGTAAAACAGAAGGTTTTTTTTTTTAATTCCTAATGTCAGAAAAGGAAAATAACAAAGTTTTTTTTTATTCTTAATTTTGCTACTGTTCAAAATTTATAATATTTTGCAGAAATACAGAAAAAGCAGTTCTAGTTCTCATTAGCTGCAAGACATACTTCAAATTTAGACCTTTAATTAGGACTTCCTGCTTTCTTTCCCAATTCAATTCAGGGCAGTCCAGGGTTAAAGCAGGCCCTTGGTCAGTTCGGTAGACTTTTCAGTTTGGTAGACTTTTCAAGTCTACCAAAGTCTTTTTTTTTGGGGGGTCCCTCCATATTGTTTACCCATATTTTCAACCCTAGGTTTAAAAATATTGGGCCCCATTTAAGCTCCGGCCCGGGCCAACAGGTGTCCCTTCTCCCCTCTTTGCACGACCCTGCCCTCCTCCCCCTAAAACTCTTATAAAACTTACACTGTACTGATTTCGAGCCGGGAACTCCCCAAAGGCTGGGCCCCTAGTTTCCGATTAGGAGAGTATCTTGTTACCAAGATGTGCCAAATTCAGCTCCTTGATACATCCTGAGTAAAAAATGCAAAAGTCACGATTTTCGCGTTTTTGTAGCATAATTTTCAAGATCATTTTTGTGACTGATATGTTTCTTGTCTTGCATTTATTTAATGCCGAATTCAGTATCAGGAAGTTCTTTTGTTATTGCTTGTTTTTTTTTTCTTACTTCTACTGCATACTGTTAATACTACCTTTAGTATGAGAAATAAAATAACACTTACTCTACTCTCTTTCATTTTCTGCACTACTTGTGATTGAAAAAAAAAAGTTTGTTTCGAGAAATATTTCGTTGCATTTATTTTTAATTTAAAACGGGTGTGTCTTACAAAGTTATAATCATTTTGTAAGACTGTGCAATCAACTTTTGAAAAGTGTGAATAAAGAGCTTCAAATAATTTCACCTGTTCGAGAGTCTTTGAAAATTATTTAAGTTTTTGAAATTCCTTGAAAAGTTCTTCCATTTTGTATCTTATCAAGAAAATAAAGTATGAATTGTCCAAATGGCCAGAATATTACTCTTCCGTTCTTATTTTCTGAATGTCTACACCATTTCTTTTAAACTGTTTTGTACAATTTTCATACTGTAGGGCATTTAATGGAAAAAAAAAAATGGGGGTAGGGGGAGTGATCAAAAACAAACTTCACTAAAAGTCGATATGAGCAGATGGCGAAGTGCTTCTCTTTTCTCCTCTCTCGTTTTTCCTCTCTGTCCATTAAGTTCCATGATTTGTCGAGCATGCAATTTTTATTTTGTTTGATCTTGATTTGCAAAAGAATATATAACTTTTAAAAGACTTTGTTTGCCTAGTTTTTTTTTCATATTTTTGTTGTCTCAATTACCTAATATAAGGCCTCAAAATAAAGATTTTTTTTTCGAAATTTTCTCGGGGGGAACCCCCCCCCCCGGACCCCCTGAAATTATGGATGTTCTACATCCGACTTAAAGGGACACTCTCCTGTTATCCTTACCACTACAAGGTGAATAAGAAAAATAATAAGAAATTAAAATAACAACATCCAAACAGTGGAATCATTAAAAATCGAAACAAAAAGTCTTCTATGTTAACATTTTTATGCGTTTGTTGTGTCTATATATACTATATGTATGTGTGTGTGTTAGGGCAATGTGCTAATCCGGGCCCCTCCCGAAAAAAAATTCTGGATACGGCCTTGCATGAAAAACTACTTACTTGAAATTAACAATTCCTAAAAATTCATAACAAGTTAAAAGTGACTCAAATTCTTCATTTGATTTTTTCTTGTACATTTGCAACCGTGGTAATCTACTTATCAACAAAATAACTCCTTATTCAAGTTAGGCTCATTACTTAAGATTAGCCCAATGTTTTTCGATGGAAACATAAATATTCATAGGTTTTTTCTTAAATGTCTATTTGTGTGCTTATTTGACGCATAACTGAATAAACTTTTAGTACAATCTAATGCTTTTGCCAAGGGGTCAACTTACAAAGGGTTTTTTACAATACTCCAAACCAAAGCTGGTGTATATTAGTGGTCAAGATAGACAGGTGGTCAATATAGAGAGGTGGTCAAGTTACAGAGGTTTTCCTCCATTATGCAGGATAGGACTAATTCCGTTCCTGACAAAAGTGGTCAACTTAGACAGGTGGTCAACTTACAAAGGTGGTCAACTTTAAAGGTTTTACCAGTGAAACCTGTGTAAGTTGACCGTTTGCGGTGCAGTACTTTGGTGGTCAACTTATAGAGGGTAGTACTGAAAACTTTTTTTTTGTCATTTCTTGCCCTATGCATTCATTTTTTAACTAATTGGAATATTTTTAACTCACTTTCATTGTTTAACATTACTTCAAAACAATAAGAAAAAATGTTATTTAAATATTTTTAGAGATTATTTACCAGAATGACGTGTAAGGTATCATACAAATTTAAAATTTCTGTAAAGCGATCAAAAAAAAAAAAAAATTGTCTCATTGCTTATGACCACTGCACTATTATCTACAGCTTCTAAATCAATCATCAGCAATTAAGCAAATATCAATTAAGCACCGTATACACAACGGTCACACACGTATTTACTTCCAAGTACGCAAAAAACACAGGGAAAAAGAAGGCTAATACACACAGAGCAAAATACATGCTCTCAGCCCAACGGCGCAGGAAAGTCTGACTTTGAACTCCCCGCATGACTATTTATAAATCCTTGAAAAGTTTCCACAATATTCCAAATGCTTCTCGTATTTTCTTTTCATACATTCACGAATCTTATCAATGAAAAATAGGGGGTCCATATACTTCATTTGAATGTAAGGGGGTTGTGTATTCATTACATGAAACTATTTACAGGTTACTTTACTAAGACAATTTTAGATGAAAGATAATGGATTAAACGCCAAATTTAGCTAGATTACAACAAATTAATGATAAAAATAATTACTATTTACAGAATTTGAAACAATAATGTAAAATTAAGCCAGAATGTGTTTTATGTTTTTAGTTTTTTGTTAAAAGGATTGAACTAAAATCGGAAAAATGTCCGAAATTTCGAGCAAAAATCCGGAAAATTTGCAGAATTCTTATTTCGCGGTGAAGTCCGAATCTCCTGCTTTAAGCATCGTTTTTTGGACTAAGATGCTGAAATTTAAGCGAACTTTTCCTGTAATTATTTCAAAGTAAGTTCATATAACTTTTTTAAACATCCATAAAGACGATCTTTCAAAGTTTTTTTCATGCGCAATGTAAAAATTTTCGGCAGCGATCCGAAATTCGGGAAAGTCCGTATTTGTCGGATTCAGGGTAATTAACTATCAGTAAGTAGTTATTTTTTTTTTTTTTCGAAATACACTGCTCGACATTGAAAATGCAACATCAAGAAGGAGTGTTCAGAAATTTATGCAAATTTTAGAGTAGACGTACATCACTGAGTAATGTAAATGATGCGAAATGCGCAGCTCTCCGACGCACGTGAAGTCAGATATAAGGGATGGAACTTGCAGAATGGGCAATATTCGTGTCGTTATTTCTGACTAGAGAATTATCGAAGAAATTTTGTTTTTTTTTTTTCTTGGAGGATACGTGTAACACGAGAGAGTGCTAGGCCAACGTCAACGAAGGCACTTCCAGCAGGTAGACGATTTTACGAGGGGTATGGTGGTCGAACTGAGAAGGGGAGGTTGGTCCGTACGTCAAATCACAACTGATACCCACATGGATGCGATCACGGTGCATCGGCTGTGCCGAAGATGGTTGGAACAACGAAATGTGGCAAGATTGAGGGGTGCTGGTGCAGCCAGAGTGACGTCAGAACGCGTGGATCGACGCATCCACCGACAAGCTGTAGCAGACCCACAAGTCACCTGTTCCTCGATTCTGCAGCAGATGCAAGATACCCTGAATGTTTCAGTGTCAACCAGAACCATTTCCCGTCGTTTGGTCGCACGTGGTCTGCAGTCACGGCGTCCGCTAAGAAGACTGCCATTGACCCCACAGCATAGACAGCAACCTTTAGTATGGTGCCGGACTAGAGCGACGTGGATAACAGAATGGCGAAATGTCGTGTTCTCAGATGAATCCCGCTTCTGTTTATCCAGTGATTGTCGCAAACGTGTGTGGCGTCGACGTGAAGATATATCTAATCCGGCAGTAACTGTGGAACGTCCCACCGGCATAATGGTTTGAGGTGCAATTGCGTACAATTCCATATCACCTCTAGTTCGTATTCAGGACACTATG
Source organism: Uloborus diversus (assembly GCF_026930045.1). Lineage (NCBI taxonomy): Eukaryota > Metazoa > Arthropoda > Arachnida > Araneae > Uloboridae > Uloborus > Uloborus diversus. The sequence continues at coordinate 145,591,112 of NC_072735.1, read as the reverse complement.
ACGGCCCAATGATACTTGGATAATGTGCTGCGGCCAGTGGCAATCCCTTACCTTCGAGGGCTACCTAATGCAATTTTTCAGCAGGATAACGCCCGACCACACAGTGCTCGCACTGTCAACATGCTCTCCAAGGCACACAGATGCTTCCCTGGCCACCATACTCTCCTGACCTGTCACCAATCGAACATGTGTGGGATGTGATTGGACGCCGTTTGCAGACTCTGTCCCTGCCTCCTTCAGAAGACGAACTGTGGCAAATGGTTGAAAGGGAATGGAGAGCCACCCCTCTGGACACCATCTGCACCCTTACTGACTCTATGCCTAGACGTGTTTCTTCGCGTATCGCTGTCCGCGGTGGTCCTATGGTCTTACATCCCACTGAGCCAACGCCGTACTCGCTCTGTATTCTGCCTATCATTTTGAAATTAAGATCATTTATTATTCCTTGCTGTCTTTGTCTTTTTTTCCAAATTTCATCACTTTTTGACCACTTCTTCTTGGTGTTGCATTTTCAATGTCGAGCAGTGTATTTAATCTGTTTAAATTGTGTTCCCAGATACCTTCAAAAAAAAAAAAAAAAAAAAAAAAAAAAAAAAAAAAACAGAAACAACTTTTCTTTCACATTGGTTGTTAAACTGAAAGCGCGGCGCTTACGTCGGGTGCGGTGCAAACTTTCAAAAATACGGCAAGTGCGAACTTTCTGGCCCCATATGATAAGCTTTAAAGCCACAGAGGTTCTTTTGTAATTTGATATGAGCAAGAAAAAAAAAAGGAAGTACAAAGCCACTTGAAAAGAATTGCTCAGTTGTCACTACTTGATGCTTATTAGAAAAGGGTGGATTAACATTTTAGTAATCTTTTACCAGAAGGAAAAAAAAGGACAGGTGGAAAACTAGAGTATTACTCGCGATTATGGCGAGATGCGCATGTCCGCAATTAACATATCCGCAAAGCAGAAAATATTTTCTTACAGCAGCGAATGTATTTGCCTCCGTCGATATTGTCTAGTTATGATTACTACGTTTTTCATTAGCAATATTAATTTTAAACAAATTAGAAGTAAAGAAGGAGAACCGGAATGATTTTGTGGCGAGAAATAAAATTTAAGCACATTTTGCTTAGGAGTTTCAAAGACTTGTCTCATTATTTTCAAGGTTTGGTTGGTTAGATTGGGTTTTTGGTTCAAGAGCCCTTGTAGGCTATACTGCGCCAATTCTTTTCAGGGATTTTAGAACCTATCAATAATTTGCACTTTCAGGTCTCTGAAATTGAGTAGTAGATTATACACTTGTACAGTATTGTTCAAACTTTGTAAGAAACGGCTATTTTAAGTTTAAAAGAAAAAATAAACATTAATTTCCTATTCAAAAAAGAAAAAAAAATCATGATTTTTTTAAAATATGATTTTGGAAGATAAGTTGTAACTATATAAACTCCTCCCAAAACTGGGGGGCATTGTCCCCTTTGCCCCCCCTATAAATCCACCCATGCTCTTCTGAACTATTCAAAAACAAAAAAGTAATGATTTTTTTTTAAAAATTTTTGGAAGATGTGTTGTTACTACATAAAGTCCTCCCAAAACTGGGGGGGCATTTCCCCCCCTCCGACCCCCCATAAATCCGCCCATGGATGTTCGTGCCCGCAGCGAATGTATCCGCACAGCAGCGAATACATCCACCGAACGCGCGGGTGTATATACTATCTTGTGCCACATGCATATACTTAACACGAGCCGAGAATTTTTAATTACCAGAAAATAATATCAGAAAGGAATATCTCATGTGTAAGTACATTATATCCTAAATGTGCAAATCAATATTCAAAAAAAAAAAAAAAAAAAAAAAAAAAATCATTAATGCAGAACATATTCTACGTACGTAGTGCACATTTATTGGAAAATAAATATTGCGAGACTTTTTCAGACGAAATACTGCAATGTACAAGAAAAGATGAAAAAATCGAATTTTGGTTAATTTCACGAGAATGTACGGCTTATTCGCGAACTAAAAAGTTTACAGGAATGTAGTTAATTATAAAGACCTGCATAAAGAGTGTTAAAAGAAAGCATTTGAATGGTACCGGAACAAGAATTTTAAACATTTTATATTCATAAAATGTTTTGGAAATTGACCAATTTTTACCTATTTGTCAAATTTTGTAGCTCGTTTCCCGGTAGCTAAACTTAATATTTTTCAGAAATATTATTAAAAATTAATTTCAAGGGGGCAAATGCAGTGCATCCTAATTGTGCAAGTCAATATCCAAAAAAGATTTTTTATGACATACCCTACCCCGGGGCTCGAAGTAATTTTGTTCAAAATTTCAAAGTTGTAGTTAAGAGTCTTCCGGGAACATGCCCGCCCAGAGGCGTAGGAAGTATATAAACGTAGGGGGAGCTGGGGCTTAAGATAGGGATTCAAAGGACAGAAGCAGTAGCGCCAATTTGCCGAGCACTCGGTACTCGGCCCAATTTTGATCAGATACTCGAGTAGTTGCAAAAAAATGAATATTGTCCAAGACAGATATTAAAATTTATAAAAAAGCGCAAGCATATATGATTTTCTGCAATCATTTACAAGTCAAATTTAAATTTTGAGAATAATGAAGTCTGTAATGCTTCAATGGAATTAGTTTTTATTTTAATGTCCCCAAAGTTAATAAAACTTATTTATTAAAAATTGTGCAAAAAAAGTAAGTGTAGAAAATATGGAATTTTTATATTATAAATGAATTTTTGCTACAAACAAAAATTAGTTATAAGAAATATAAAAATACCTTTGCTTAAAAAATAAATGGAAATAAAACAATGTTAAAAGCACAGTGCAGACACGTGTTTTGGCATTACAAGGAATTCCTTTTTCAATGCACAAAATGTGAGCTCGTGGATTTAAAGGCATCCGCCAAAAGTCGGATTCTTCTGTCGAATGTCTTTACCTTCTTTAGCTCACATTTTATGCGCTGAGAAAGACGTTCCTTGTAATGCAGAAACACGTGTCTGCAGTGTTCCTGCACATTTGTTTTATTTGCTTTTAAAAATTATTTATGTTTGGCGGACTAGAACTATAATAGATTGGTATAATTTGTTTTAATTCCAACTTGATTAATTATACCTTTTATTTATTTATTTTTAATTTTAAAAATAATTTTTTTGTAAAATTTTTGACAAAAACAAAATTTTTCAAATAATGCGTAATTAAATTTCAGCAGGAATTTAGTTTTAAGAACTGTTATATGGACAAGGAGGTCTATACAACTATTCCAATAAGTTCAAAATTCATCACATGTGTGTCCGTGGTTCTTCTTAAAACATAATTGGTACTTGGTAACTCGGCCGAGTAGTGAAAGGCCAAGTACTCGGTAACTCGGTACTCGGCCGAGTAATGAAAGGCCGAGTACTCGGTACTCAGCCAAAGTGCTACTCGGTACGTCTCTAGTTAGAGGCATAGCAATGTTTTGAAATTGAACGGAATATTATATAATCTATCATATTGTGGAGGGCAAGGTGTTCAGTCATGGGCTCTCTTCCGCGAATTTTCAGGATATTGCTCTCTAAAGACGAACATTGCAACGCTTTTTAATAATTTAGGAGGTAGGGGAGGGCTTCTGCAGCGTAGCATTTAGAAGACTTTCTTTTATGAGAACTAGAAACAAAGGAGAAGAGAAACAGTGCGCCTGAAATGTGTTTAAATAAAACGTTCGTTGTATAGTTCAGATAAATGAAAGTAAAAGTACTTCAGAGAAACTATGAAATATTGTTGGTGCTTTTTTCTAACAATAATAAGTGAAAAGGAACATTTTTAATCGTGAAAATGGATATGAAAAGTTTCCCAGAACCTCAAACATTTTGAGGGGTGCTCAAGTGCTCTCTTCCACATGCATTTTTTTTAGCATGAAAACATATCTGTGACAAAAAAAAAAAAAAAAAAAAAAAAAAAAAAAAAAAAAACCCTTAATTTTGAGAAAACAAAAAAAGAAGAATAAATATAACTTCATAAAGTCTAGATGTTAAAAAAAAAAAAAAATTGTTTTCAATAAACTCGCAGTTTTTAACATCGTAACAGTATTATTAAAGTTTTTTTTTTTTATAAATATTCTAATGGAGATTTCACTACCGATTTTGTTTAGTGAGAATTTTTGTTTTTATGTTGTAGTACCTTAGAATTCTTTAAATTATATTTATCTTTGCAAATTTTTAACTTCATGAAAAAAATCAATCCCTCACGGTTTAAATATAACAAAATAATGGATAAAAAGTTTTTTTTTTTTAGTTTCTACCGTGGGATAGTTATGGATTTTTTTTTTAAAATTATTATCACAGCAATGATATGTATCTGCAAAAGTAATTTCTGGGTATGTTACTGATTTAGGTTGTTTCTTCTGACAATATTTTCAATCAAAAATAATAAATAAAACTTTTATAGAATTTTAAAAATTTGTTCGAAAAATATGTATATCAGGCTTATAGTCTATTTCCCATGACAGAAGATCACTTTTGGTTTCGATAGACCCATCAAATAATGATATTTTCGCAATCTGATCGTATCTTTTGATCGAAACGTGGAATTAAACACCCGAAACATACGATCATAATCTCTCGAAAATTAGTTTAGAATTATTATTTGTTCTACAGTGGTGGACAAAATTATAGATTGGCTAGATTTAATGCAGTGTTAATTTTTAAAACATTTCAAATATTGATTTTTTTTTTCAATTTATCCATGTTAATAGCAAAATTACATTTTCCTAAATCTATGCTTTTGTTTTACTGAAGTAATTGCAAATGTAACTTAACTAAACTCAAATAAATAAATAAATAAATAAATAAATAAAATTTTGTCAGCTTATAATTGTGTTTACGCATTATTGTAAGTTTGTAATTTAGCATTGGTTCATTTTTGGATATCAAATGATTAAGTATTTGAATAAAATTTTACCAAACCTCAGAGTTTCTTACTTATGAGTTGATACTTTTGTCCAGGTTTCATGTATTATAAAGATATTAAAGTTGAGATTTTTTTAATTAAATTATTTATTTTATAAAGTTTATGAGTTATACTGAATTTAGGACTATTTAGTCAGTAATTTATCTTACTTTTTTTAACTAAGTTAAATTATGATTGAAAAAATGAAAAAAAAAAATGAGTTTATAATTTTGTCCAGCGGTGCATTTATATGTTTCTCATTAATTTCCAAAAACAAAACTTTTAGCAATTACTGATGGCAATATTTATTCATTCTATGGCGTTAAATTAACATTTTGGAACGAAACTTTCTCGTAATCCTGGACTTTTTACCTCTGAGTTTATACTTTTGTCCAGGTTTCACGTAATGATAAAATATTAAATTTGCAAATTTTCTAACTTTATGAATTTTTTAATTTAATTGATAAGATGTACTAATTTTAGAACTATTTCTTCAACTATTCATCTTTACTTCAATGAAAATAATTTAAACTGAGTCATGTTGTAATTGAAACAAAAGAAAAAAAAAAATTGAGTCTATAATTTTGTCCACCACTGTATAACTACATTGCTAAACTTTTGAGAACTAGCTAAAGAATTTTCTTTGATCGGGGCTGAACTTTTTATGAAGAAATGAAAAAAATAAAAAAGAGAAAGAAACGATGGATAAAAATGCTAAATAAATTTGTTTGTAAATTGGACTTTTTTTCTTTTCTTCCTCTGCATTGTTTTTTTTTTCTTTCTTTCTTTCTTTCTTTCTTTTTTTTTTTTTGATAATAGCAATAAACAAAAATATTATATGACCACTCAGTATTTTAATTTAACTTTCGTTTCATATTTTGCAAGTTTGTTTTAATCAACGAATTTAAAAAGATTCGCCGGAGATTCTTTAGATAGCGTCCGGAAGGTCAGATGTTGTTTACCTTAGAAACCTTCTTTTTGATACGTGTCTGGAGCACCTTCATATTTAAATACAAAACTGGCTCACGATTATCTCTTTTTAGTGGAAGTGTGAGATACAAATGGCATGCAAAAGTAAGAACATTAAACTGAGCTACAGTGTAATGCGTAATACACTTGCGAAAGACGAGCTCAAAGTGGAGAGGGCGGAAAACACCCCTATGTAGATAACTTGTCTTCAATACTTTTCTTTTTCTTCCGGGAATCGAGAGGTTTGAAAAAAGGGAAACACAAATGTACTGACCACTCCATCTCTCCCCTTTCTTTGTTGGTTATTATGTGGAAATTCCTAAAAAAGGTAGATCTCATTTTTGAAATCAGGTTTGAGATAGACAATGTACTGCAAAGAGCTATACGGTTAGAATTTTTCCGGGGGAGCTGAGCCGGTCTGAAATATTATAGAGGGAGCTCAAGCTCCCCCAGCTCCCCCGCTTCCGACGCCTATGTGCCCGCCACAGACTTCCTTTCGCAATTTCTTTGATGTTACTTTTTTTCAAAATATAGAAACAACTGAAACGGTGACACAATACAAACACAGGTTGTATGAATAAGTGACATGCAAGTATATTTTAAAAAGCCATAATGTAAACTTTAACTTATTCAATCACTGGAATAAATCTTGCTTTTAAAAATGCGTTAGTTGGTATTGTTTTCTTGAACAGAAACGAACGTACATCAGGGGCATAGCGTCATTACATTGCGTACGTAACTTCTGTTTCATTTTGAAAATACTGTTACAAATTCTGTAAATAGTAATTATTGTAGGAACGTAACCTGTAAATAGTTTCCCGTAATGAATATACAACCCCTTTTTCATATGGCTAAAATATACGACCCCTATTCCCTTTTTGTTCATTGATAAAATTTGATAACGGTCAACGCATTTCGAGAAGCGTGTGGAATATTTGAGAAAATTCTTTTCGGTGTATTTAAGCCGTTAGCGATGGATAAACAGTTGAGTTTCGATTGATATTTCGAACTGATAGCATTTTGCTCTGTTTATAGCGAGGCATTTCGCTGTGTTGTTTTCGTATTTGGAAGTAAATACGTGTGTAAACGTTGAGTTTACGGTGTTGTGTGATAATTGCTGATGAATAATTTAGCAGTTGTTAACGGTTTCTCCTGTACATAGTGTAAATAAATTTCCTGTGTTTTTATCAAGAACTGTGTCTTCATTTCAAGAAAGTGGAAGTCGCACCGAATCCGTTACAATTTGGCGCCCAACGTGGGGCTACTTCAGGACTTTCTTGCAGTAAGTGTGACTTTGGACATTTTTTCATAAAGACTTTTTAAATTTGGACTTTATTTTTATGGTGATTACTCGCGCAATGGATGAACAATTAAAACAACTGCTTGATGCAATCAACTCTGTGAAGAGTGATATGGCGGCTAATCAAGAACAATTAAAAAGTGACTTGACTGCAAGTTTTACAGCTAATCAAGAACAATTAAAAAATGATATGGCAGCTAATCAAGAACAATTAAAAAATGAATTGGCGGCTAATCAAAACCAATTAAAAAGTGATTTGACTGCAAGTTTTACTGCAAATCAAGAACAATTAAAAAATGATATGGCGGCTAATCAAGAACAATTAAAAAGTGATCTGACTGCAAGTATGTTGGCAAATCAAAACCAGTTAAAAAGCGATTTAACGGTGCTGAAAAAGGACTTAACGGTGCTGAAAAAGGACTTAACGTCTAACCAAGAAGAAATTAAAAACGACCTTATTTCGGTAAAGACTGGGATGGAAAATAAATTTAATGACATAGAGCATCGAGTTGATGCAATTGAAGAAAAATTTGATACCGTTGAAAGCCGATTCAATGCTGTAGAAAATAAATTTGAAGAAGAAGATAGAAGATTTCATCTACTTAAAGAAGAGATCGTTAAGGACGTGGAAAGGAGATTGGCGACCGCGGGAAGCAGCTCTGTACAGTTTGGCGCTCCCACATCGCTTGCTCGACCGTCTATTAAACTTGCCACATTTGATGGGAAAACTTCGTGGCAGGTTTACAAAACTCAATTCATGATAGTGGCGGAAGCGAACGGATGGGACTCTGCTACCAAGGCCTGTCATCTTGCAGCATCCCTGAGAGGTGACGCAGCGGACATTCTCCAGACCCTTCCGGACTGCCAGCGCCTGGATTTCGCCGCCCTCACAGCTGCGTTGGAGCTTCGCTTCGGTGAGAAGTGTCAGAAAGATTTCAGTCGACTCCAGTTGAAGTCCCGTTTCCAGAAAACCGGGGAAACTCTGCAAGAGCTAGCGGCGGACGTCGAGAAATTGTCTCATCTTGCTTTTTGTGTGTCCTGCGGATGTTCGAGACAACCTGGCACTCAACTACTTCATCGACGGGGTTCAAGATCCGGAGATCCAGAAAGCTCTACGGATGGCGGATGTCAAAGACCTGAATTCTGCCGTTGTGTATGCGATGAGATACGAGGCCGCCCAAGAAGCAACCCGTGTGGATCGCCATCTAATCCGGACTCAGGAAGCTGATGAGTCTGATTCCAGGTCGTCCCACCTCGCTGAACTTGAGAGACAACTCGGTGACTTGACAAGACATTTGAGCAGCATAACAGCCCAAAAGAAACAAGAGCAGAAGTGCTGGAAATGCGGTAGTGAAGGACACCTGCGAAAGAGTTGTCCGGCTCGCCAAGCTACGCGAGGGAAGGAAATCACCAACACCAGAGCTCTGCAGATTTCCTCTTCTAGTAGTGGCAGTGATGGACTTTTCATTTACGCACATGTAAATGGGAACCCCTGCAGACTGATTGTCGACACTGGAGCCAATGTGACAATCATTAGGACAGATGTGGCTCGTGAATTTGGATTGAAACTGCTGTGGACATCGCCACGCGTAAGTCTCCAGACTGTGACAGGTGACAAAATTGAGATTGACGGTAAAGTGGACTTGGAAATAGTGTTTGGGAATGCCACCTACCATCATACGGCATTCGTCGCTAATATCACAGACCCCTTCATTCTCGGATTGGACTTTTTGAAGAAATATGACTTCACTCTCGACTTCAAGACTAATGAGCTGCACTCGATGAGAGAAGACATAGCCGTTTTCCCTGCAGAAAGTGATGTCAAATCCGCTCATCAAATAATTGCCCAAACAGATTTATCAATTCCCTCAAGGTCAGAATCATTAATACCTGGCTCCCTTGAAGAAAGCAATAGTTTTCGATTTGGACTCATTGAATACCCTAACCTAAGCAATAGCCTAAAAGGAGTGCTGGTAGCATCTACGCTTGTGGACCTTTCTAAGGATGTAATTCCTGTGAGAATCGCCAACGTGAGTGAAAGGCCAAGGAATATCCGAAAAGGTGAAGTGTTGGCAACTTGTACTCCAGTAAACTGCATCATTAGAAGAATCAATTTCCCCGAGACTATGTCTTCCGAGTCCTTGACATCGAAGTTAATTGGGAGTGCGGCATTATCGAAAGATCAAAGAACTGCTGCGGAACAATTGGTGGATGACTTCAAGCATCTGTTTTCATCAGCATCGGAGGATGTCGGCCGTACGAATTTAACGCAGCATAGGATTTACACTGGAGAACACCCCCCTATTAAGCAGCATCCAAGACGACTACCATTCGCCAAGAAGGAAGAAGTTGAGACCCTCCTGAAAGAGATGAAGGAGAATGATGTCATCGAACCGTCATCCAGCCCTTGGGCCTCTCCCATCGTCTTGGTCCGAAAGAAAGATGGCTCCACCAGATTTTGTGTCGATTACCGACGGCTGAATGAAATCACCAAGAAAGACAGTTACCCTCTTCCACGGATAGACGACACCTTGGACACTCTTTCCGGACACAAGTGGTTTTCGACCCTGGACTTGAAGAGCGGCTACTGGCAGGTTGAGATACACCCTGATGATCGAGAGAAGACAGCGTTTACAACTGGACAAGGCTTATGGCAGTTTAAAGTGATGCCCTTCGGCCTCTGCAATGCACCAGCTACGTTCGAGCGTCTTATGGAGACAGTGTTAAGAGGACTTTCCTACGAATCCTGTCTGGTCTACTTAGACGATATCATCATCGTGGGACGCAGTTTCGAAGAACATCTGGCAAATCTTAGGAAAGTGCTGCAAAAGCTTAAGGAAGCCAATCTGAAGTTAAGCCCGTCCAAATGTAATTTGTTCCGCCGGGAAGTGAACTACCTTGGTCACATCATTTCTTCTGAGGGTGTACAAACCGATCCAGAGAAGGTATCTGCAGTCAAGAGTTGGAGTCGTCCCGAAGACATCCATCAGCTGCGAAGTTTCCTGGGGCTCTGCACATACTACAGGAAGTTTGTAAAGGGTTTTTCCAACATTGCACGACCTTTGCATAAGCTGACGGAGAGCAAGCAAAAGTTTGAATGGTCCAAAGAATGCGAAGATGCATTTCTACGACTGAAGGAGGCTTTAACATCAACGCCTATCCTCGCGTATCCTCAGCCTGAAAAATCCTTCATCCTGGACACTGATGCGAGCAACGAGGGCATCGGAGCTGTTTTATCCCAAGAAATTGACGGAAATGAACATGTCATCGCTTACTGGAGCAAATGCTTATCAAAGTCGGAGCGAAATTACTGCGTCACCAGAAAGGAGTTACTGGCCATAGTGAAAGCTGTAGAACACTTCCATCATTACCTCTACGGCCGAAAATTTCTGCTTCGGACAGATCATGCCTCATTAACTTGGCTTTTGAACTTCAAAAATCCGGAAGGCCAGATAGCCAGATGGATACGGCGGCTCCAGGAATATGACATGGAGATCAAGCATCGAAAAGGGTTATCTCACGGTAATGCTGACGCTTTATCAAGGAGACCCTGTCCTGAGAACTGCAATTATTGTTCCCGAATCGAGAAACATTATGGAACGACTAGCAATACTGCCTATCAGGTGACAGTGACTCCAACTTCATCAGAACCTGATCCATGGAGTGATGACCAAGTTCGAAAAGATCAACTTGAAGACCCGGACATAAAACCAATTTTGGAGTTCATGGAAAGTGACAGTCGACGCCCTAGCTGGCAGGACGTTTCCATCTTCAGTCCTGCAACAAAAAGATACTGGGCTTTATGGAACTCACTCCATTTACGGAACGGCGTGCTGTACCGAAAATGGGAATCTGATGACGGCAAAACGTCTAGGTGGCAGTTACTACTTCCCCGATCAAGGATTTCAGATGTTCTTAAAGAAATACATAGTAGTGCGACTGGAGGACATTTTGGTGTCTTGAAAACCCTCAATAAAGTTCGAGAGCGCTTTTTCTGGAGCAAGGCGAAGGATGACGTGGAGAAGTGGTGCCATTCTTGTGACGCCTGTGCTGCTCGTAAAGGACCGAAGAAGAGAAGCAGAGGGAAGCTACATCTGTACAACGTTGGAGCTCCTTTCGAACGAATTGGGATCGACATCCTGGGTCCTCTACCAAGAACTGCTGATGGGAACAAATACATTCTTGTTTCCATCGACTACTTCACCAAATCGCCGGAAGCATATCCCATTCCAGATCAAGAGGCTACCACCGTAGCAGAGACTCTAGTCCAACATTGGATCTCGAGATACGGAACACCTTTGCAGATTCATTCCGATCAAGGGAGGAATTTCATCTCTGCTGTGTTTAAGGGCCTATGTCAAATTTTTGGAATTGAGAAAACTAGGACAACACCACTACACCCACAATCGGACGGCATGGTGGAGAGATTTAACCGCACAATCTTGAATAATCTCTCACTTATGGTATCCAGAAATCAACAGGATTGGGACAAGAAGCTACCTTTGTTCCTGCTGGCCTACCGCAGTGCTGTCCACGAGACTACCGGATATGCCCCATCTCAGATGCTCTTCGGACGAGAGCTTCGGCTACCTTGTGATCTCGTCTTCGGTCGTCCTCCGGATGCGCCTTCATCGCCTGAGGAGTACATCCAGGATCTCCAGGCCCGGTTGGAAGACGTTCATAACTTCGCACGAGAGCGAATCAACATCGCGGCGGAGAAGATGAAGACCCGATACGACACAAGGTCTACTGGACATGAATTCAACGAAGGCGACAGGGTTTGGTTGTGGAATCCCATCCGACGGAAAGGTCTTTCACCCAAATTGCAGTCGCATTGGGATGGACCCTACAAAGTCGTTAACCGACTAAATGACGTCGTAGTGAGGATCCAAAAAATCACCTAATGCAAAACCTAGGGTTGTACATTATGATCGGTTAGCCCCATACTATGGCCATAGTTCATGAGTATTACGTAAACAACCATGGTTGATAACATAAAGGTTGTAGATAATTTTTGCTTTTAATGTTTAGTAATATTTCTTGTTATTATTGTGTTTTTCTGTATCTGTTAGTTATTAATTAATGTGTATATTTGTAAACTTGTGATAGAAGTTTGGCACCCCTTTCTGGGGATTGTACTGCCCGGGACGTGCAGTCCTTAGGGAAGGGGGCAATGTTACAAATTCTGTAAATTGTAATTATTGTAGGAACGTAACCTGTAAATAGTTTCCCGTAATGAATATACAACCCCTTTTTCATATGGCTAAAATATACGACCCCCTATTCCCTTTTTGTTCATTGATAAAATTTGATAACGGTCCAACGCATTTCGAGAAGCGTGTGGGAATATTTGAGAAAATTCTTTTCGGTGTATTTTAAGCCGTTAGCGATGGATAAACAGTTGAGTTTCGATTGATATTTCGAACTGATTAGCATTTTGCTCTGTTTATAGCGAGGCATTTCGCTGTGTTGTTTTCGTATTTGGAAGTAAATACGTGTGTAAACGTTGAGTTTACGGTGTTGTGTGATAATTGGCTGATGAATAATTTAGCAGTTGTTAACGGTTTCTCCTGGACATAGTGTAAATAAATTTCCCTGTGTTTTTATCAAGAACTGTGTCTTCATTTCAAGAAAGTGGAAGTCGCACCGAATCCGTTACAATACACTTTCATTGCGCCAAAATAAGTTTTAACTTTAAAAATGGGATCAAAACAATAACAAATCAAATATCATTCATTTATTAAGTTCGATTGTTTGAAGTTCCTTGTTGGTAAATTTACAAATTAATTCATTAATTATTGCACGTCAATCAAGCGCTGGTTTTATTGTACCAGAAACCTTGCAGCAAAATGATTCTCTCCTTTACACATGACTTTTGTCGTTGAATTTCTTGTTGCAGTGCACTTGGCAACATTGTGCTTTAAAGCCATCGGCAGGGCAATAAGTGTTTAAAGGTGGTTTTATTGGGTGACAGGTGGGACCCTCAAACACACTAGGAGGTTGATACGTCGTGCCGGTAGTCGTGCGAAAAAGCAAATCATTGACATATTTCCAAAGCTTGTCTTCTCTTCCTGTTGAATTTTCTGATTCAAGTTCTCGTGGAATGTTTGCAGTCTGAAGATTTGAAGCATCTCCTCCTGGACCCGACTCGTAAATAGGTAAGCAAATTTTCCTCGGCTTGAAAAAATAAACAAACAAACAGTGTAATTAAAGCGAAAAACCAACGTAAATAAGCACAAATTGCATTTTCTTGAGATTTTGTGCTTTATTTACGTTGGTTTTTCACTTTTATCATATTGTAGCACAAACAAGCTTACTTGATCATTTTTCATTAAACAAACAATGATTTGTATTGCAAGTTATTTTTGGAATTTTTTTAAAAGTTATGTTTCTTGGCTGTCATAGAAATAGTTCGTGTAACATTTCTGACAACTTTTGCGATTTTTTCTTAGATTTTAAGAAAATTAGATCACCTTTTACAATTCTACGCTCGTTATATATTTTTTTACGATTTTTTCAGTTGTATGTATTTCAGATTTTTTCAATTTTTCAAAACATGAGCAGTTCTCCAAATTTCAGTAAAATGTTTTGGCAAATTTTGATTGCATTGTTATAACAGAAGCAGTCATCCTTTAATGACAGCTAATGAGCATGCAGTTACTGATCCATTTGCAAAGAAAAAAATATCGTTTGTTTTTTAAAAATTACTTTTTTTTTCATAAAAAGTGAAGTTCAACATTCTTGATATTTAGCTGAATCCTTGTCTCAAGAACTTGTTAGGTATCATGCAATTTTAGTTATAAAATTTAGTATTAGTATAATCAGGCAAAAATTTATTTTCTCAGACTAACCCAAAATTGTTTTGGGGAAATTTATCAATTTTCCTAAAATTAGGGGTGCAACCTAGTGGTTTTTTATGCTCCTCCCCCTACTCAACCCACGTCCACGAGTTTTCCTTCCTTATGTGTATGTATATGTCGGTATACATATAAGGAATGTTCATCGTTCATGACCCCCGCCCCAGTAAATCGTTGATGCTATTCGAGATGAATATCGCTAAGTTTAAGGGACATTTTTTTTGCATCAATTAAAATTCCATCGTCTGTGTCTTCCATATTGGTTTTACCTTTATTTTATATTGAAAGTACGTTTTTTGAGTAAATAATAATTGTATACCTGAAAATACAGTCAGAGATTATTATTTGTATGTTGTTTGCTGTGTTCTGCAATGTGTGACGTTAGTGAAAAAGAAGATTGAAAATATCAATAGTGTAGAACCAAATAAAAAGGTGAGCACTGGTTATGGTTAAAATCTCAATCTCGAAGATTGGCATTAAGGGTTCATACAAGCGCGTGTACCTATGTTCATGAACATATTTATTGCAGAAATGAGCAAAATTACTCCAAAATATACAAATGACATTACACTCACAAATAAAAAAGAAGTGCATCGAAATTATTTAGGTTATTTAGACTCGAAACCAACTAATACTACTGCCATTAGTATTAGTGCACGTATATATCTGTCGGGTCAGCAAAATGTTAAGAGTCAGTCGGCAAAATCACTTTCAACACCCCCCCCCCCCAAACGAATGTACCTGGCGACGCCCTGACTACTGGGCTACCGAATTTGATGTAGATTTATTATTTATTGCTGAGTATAATTTGTTTAAATGATAAACCTACTGATATTGATATGGTTTGACTGGAGTTGATGAGCAACAAGGGCAAAAAATTGCGCTTTGGAAACATTTATAAGCCATCTAATTTAAGCCAGGGACAAGATCAACAGATGTTTCGTATTATTTGTGACATGTCCGGTAAGGGATCTGTCATCCTAATGGGGCATTTCAATTTTCCGGGTATTGATTGGAATAATTTTTATCCTAGTAATGACAGGGAAGAGGAGTTTTTTAAAGCAATTCGTGACTGTTTCTTAGATCAAGTTGTAACTCAGGAGACTTGAGAGAAGTTTATTTTGGATATAGTTTTCTGTTACGTAGGAAGTTCTGTTCAGAGGTTGTGTGTAGGGGATCATATTGGAGATAGAGATCATAACAGCATTAGGTTCTGGATTGAATTTGAAGTGTGCAAAGTTGAAAATTTTATGCTTCTGCCCAATTTCAGAAAAACTGATTTTGTTGCACTTAGGCAGAGTTTGAAAGAGTTTTTTCGTCAGGAATGGAAAAGACCGACGTAGATCAGCAGTGGACGGAATTTAAGGAAAAACTGGCAAAAACAGATGGGGGTTATGCTCCATTTTGGAGAAAAGGTGTTAGTACTAAAATTTGGCCCACGCGGTTCTCCAGGGACATCAAAGAAACTCTAAATTATAAGCAAGCGGCTTTTCGTCAGTTTAAGGAAACTGGTCAAGTGTAGATGGGCTCCAGTATTGTAAGGCAAGACGAGATTTTAAATATTTAGTACGGATTTTCGGAAAAGGGAATTGGAGCAAAGGCTAGCAGATAACATTGATGGGAATCCTAAAAGATATTTTGCTTACGCTAACTCTGGGAAAGCTCGAAATAGTCAAATTGGGCCATTGGTTGATAAGCATGGAAATTTAATCCAAAACGATAGAGATATTGCAAATGTTCTTAATAACTTTTTTTCCAGTGTGTTTAACGATAACTGTATCTCAACAGTTGACACTAGCAAGACACAAGCTATTATGCAGCTTGAGGATTTTTTATTTTCCAGGGAGGAGGTTCTATTTCATTTGAAAAAAATTAAAGCAACTAAAGCTCCAAGACCAGATAATATTTATACAAAAATTTTAGTTGAATGTGCAGAGGATTTAGTGGATGTTATTCTAAATATTTTTAATGCTTCTTATAACTCAGGGCCAGTGCCAGAGGACTGGAAACTGGCTAACATAGCGCCGCTCTTCAAGAAAGGGTCTAAAGGTAAGGGAATTATAGACCTGTAAGTATAACTGCAGTGGTATGTAAGATTTTCGAAACTTTGGTCAAAATTAATATTATGAATTTCTTAGAGTCTAATAGTCTGTTGACTAGTTTGCAGTATGGGTTCAAGAAAGGTAACTCGTGTGCTACTAATTTATTGCATTTCTACGACAAGGTTACCTTGGCTTTAGGTAGCAAAAAGTTTGTGAATATTGTTCATATTGATTTTCAAAAAGCTTTTAAAAAGGTCCCGCATGTTGCTCTTCTCAGCAAATTAGCTGATATAGGAATAAGAGAATAAACTTTACTTTGGGTTAGAAATTGGCTGACTGGAGGGAAATAAAGAGTAGTTGTGAGGGGAAATCATTCTAAATGGAGAGATGTTTGAAGCGGGGTTCCTCAGGGTTCAGTTTTAGAGCCTCTCTTGTTTATTATTATTATGAATGACATCAATAAGAACATTTCTGGAAGCATGAATTGTTCTGCTGATGATGTAAAAGTTATGGGAATTATAGAAAATAAAGTACAGGTAAAACAGCTTCAAAAGGATTTAGATTATATTACTAAGTAAGCGGATGAGTGGGGTATGTCAGTTAATGTAGAGAAATGTCAAGTGCTACACTTAGGTTATGGAAATAAGCGTACGAGTTTTAGACACACGGCAGTGTGTCAGCCAAGTTCGGAAATCAGGCGACACATCTGCCAGTGTGTATCTTACACGAACCATTTCAAGCTACTTTTGACTCCTTCATTTCTCAAAAACTATTAAATCTACGTGCTTGAAATTTTGTATGTCTAATAGGGCAGCCTAGCAGATCTATAATCCTAAATTTCATGAATGTACCTCTTATAGTTATGGAATTATTACTATCTTAAAACTGTCATTTTTTACACTGACTCACTCACTCATCAAAATGTTTACAAACTTCCAAGTGTCTCACATACTTGAAATTTGGCATAAAGGTAGATTTTCATGCATATGTAAAGGGAAAAATCTAAAAAGTCAAAAAACTACATTAAAATAGCAAAAAACTAAGCTATTTTTTATGAGCATCACGGCGTAATCACTTCACCGCGCGATTGCAAAATATTTCGCCAAATAAATCAAAACAAATGGGCTCGTCAAACGTTGCCAAAACAAGGTTGTTGAAGTTTTAAATTAACAATTTAATTTCTAACCAAAACGGGGCTTGAAACAACACTTTAAGTTCCGCTAAAATGAAAAATGATCCATCAAATAATTCAAGCTATTCAAATCTCTGGCTAACCTGGGAACAAGGAAAAACTACTACTTAGGGTTTAGTAGGCTTGTGGGCATTTTGAAGAGCTTACCGTAAGATGATGAGAGCAGGGGGGTGGATAGCTGTAAGAGGGCCATTGATCTTTATTGGGGACTAATAAATTGACTAAGACCAGCCTAGCTGGGCCAAAAGCCTGGTGCTGGTCGTCACATTTGTATTGGTTTTTCTATTTGTAATACCTAACTTTCCTTTGGTTTTTGGTACATCATTCCATTTCATTTGCCGGTGAAATTGAGTTCCACGTTACGTTTTAGCAGCCAGTATACCAAAGGCGTTGTGTCTAGATCTCAATTAACCTCTAAATTTGAGGGAATTTCAGTCTCCTTTCGGAGCCCCCTACTCAGGGGCGTCCTGAACACAAAATTTTGGGTGGGCAGAAATTCTCAATTTGCTGAATGGAACTTAAAATTTTGCCGAATGATGATAACTTTGTGGAATGGAGCTCCGAATTTCACCATAATGATTATAATTTTTGCCGAACAGAACTCAAAGTTTTACCGAATGATGATAATTTTTCTGAATCGTCGGACAAAATTTGTCAAATAAGGAAATTTTTGGAAGGTCACAGTCACCTCCCGTGACCTCGAATTATAGCGCCCCTGCCCCCACTTTTTTTTGCAGTGTAATTTTTGTACTCCCATTGAAACTAAAAGTTACTAATGCTGCAAATATTATTTCGAAAACGACCCAGAAGAATTCGAATTGTTACCCCCCCCCCCCCCCACCCGAAATATAATAATTTTTGTGAATTACGTATGCTTGCCCTGCGATTCGCAACAAATAAGGATTGCCAGTTGTTGCTTCAGGTTGTCACTTCACAACATTTAATTAACTTGTTAGTTATTCCACACGATGGTATTGGTAACCGTACTGTCACTGATTAACGTTTCTCTCAACTCACTTTAGGATATAGGGGGGCTTGGGGAAAAGCTGAAAATATATTTAAAAAAAAAAAAAATTCGTTCGGCAATTACTATAACTATTGTAAGACCTATTTCTTGGCATGAGGGAAAGTCTAAACCCAGCTCTTCCTTCCTCTATTTTTCACGCGTTTATTTTTACTAGTTTGCCGTTAGTTACGTTACTTCTTAAAAAATTCTGAGAAATTTTCCTTTTAAGGGTGTTTTTTTTTAGAGGGAGAGAATTTTAGGTTCAAGTAAAACACAGTGAAATGTTGTTATTTGCCATGAACGTTGCTTTATTCGAAAGATGATTCTTTGCCATTTTTATTTAAATATGATTTCTGGCATATAACCACCTCGGCTGGCTCGGAGAAAGTCTAATCGGAAAGTCCAATTTTCTCACTTTTTGCAGCAATAGAGGCCGTATGTCAGTATAATAAGGTAGCGAATGTTCTCTTCCCCAAGACGTTAATCGTCTGTGGCTTATCGGTGTAGACCAGAGATTCCACATAGCCCCACAAAAAGTAGTCCAGCGGTGTTAAATCGCATGATCTTGCAGGCGGTGGACTCCAATTTCTTCCTCAGACCCGGGGAATAGGGGGAGCTAACAAAGCGCTTATTGTTAGCCGATGCACTCCAACCATACCTCCCGCAGAGAAAGGGGTGTGAGAATACAAAACTGTTTTTCCTCTAAAAATGAAGTTGGCGATTTCTTGGCGTCTTAAGGGGTTGCCCACCCATAAACAGGTGAGTGAAAATTAAGAATAGGTAGCACGTGTGTCCACGATTTCAAAATGGCGGACGTAACATTTATTCTATCTACTAGAAAAAGAAAAACTCCGCGACATATAACGACTATTTGTACTGCATATTTTCATTCCAAAAGAGGAAACAAGACGTACTGTTCCCGCATTAGAAAATTGACATAAAATTGTCGTGGAAATTTTTTGTCTTCTAATTTTAAAATGGGGTTAACCAGGTTTTTTTTTTTTTTTGGTTTAAACCGGGTTTATTTGGTTTTCCAGAATAAAAGAACCCTCAAAACTTTTAGTAATAATGAAGTAAAAGTACTTTTGAATAGCGAATGGTTAAACTGATTTTATTTTTTCAACTTCTGAAATTTTTTTAATAAATATATTTTTTTAAAAATTAATAAAGGGGCCATTTCATAGTATTTTTTCCGAATGTAAGGCTTCAACATTTTTTTTTTTTTTTTGCAACAACTGCTTGATGTACTGTTTGATGAGCATATTGTTTTATTTTGAGTTTGCGTGTTGGTAGGACTAACTCAAAATAAAACGATGTGCAAATTAAACTGTAAATTAAACTTGGTTAGTCATTCAGCTTGGATACAAATGAATTAAAATTTTCGAAAAAGGTAGAAGTGTACAAGTCCTTAAGTATACACTAAGACATACAAGAAGGGTGTAAAAGAATGCAAAGAACAAAATTATTAATGTAAAAACATTCAGTGAAGAAAGTCGAGCAAGTTTTACAGGAGCAATTGCAAACAGAATTTGAAACACGTAAAACACCAGGATTGACGCCTTAAAGTGCAGGAAACGGCAAAGATACTAATTTTTTACACCTAATCTGTGAAATTCGGTACATATATTTGTTCTAGAACATAAAATCCACAAATCCAAATTGTCAGTTTCCATGTCCATTTTTTATAATTGCTGAAATCCGTGATGATTTTCACTGACTTTCCAGTTGCACGGGTACTCTACAATTACATGTTTGTTCAATATTAAGGGATGGCATTTCTAAATGTTTAAATCCGAGACAGGTTTATAGTTTGCAAGATTACTGGGTAAAAATTGTAGATGTTTGTTGTTTTTGAATAGTTATATAATTCAGAAAGTTCATTTTGTCATCAGAGCCTATCCTAGGGTGTCGGCCGCTCGTGTGCAAAGACCTAATGTGCCGCCCCTGAAGAGCAATTTGCATGTTTTGACTAACACTTAAGGCCCATATAAATTTTTCTTCAAATTCCCGTATCAAGTTCAAATTAAAAAAAAAAAAAAAAAAAAAAAAAGAAGAAGAATGAATTCATGTAAAAAGTTAGAAACTCCTTAGGTACAATTTATATCTTTGAAGAAAGTAATAGGTACCGAAATTTACTAGTCGTAAAAATCCATTTTATAGTCTGTCTTTGGTGACATCAGAAGAAGCGGAGAGGATCGTCCCCAGAAAATATACGAAATTGGCGTATGAAAAATAGCTGTAATTAATCTTTGGTTGTGTTTAGTTGCAAGGACAAAAGAGTCGGGAACATTCAAGGTCCATGGAGAAATTTTCAATATTGACGTCAAAAATTGCAGTTTTAGTAAATTTTTCGAGACTTGAGGGGATAGTAATCTTGGGAGTTCTTTCCTGAAATTCTTTCAGAATTGATGTCAAACTGCAGCTATTTTGTGTGACCTTAGTTTAGGAAGGATCGGCGCTCCTCCCGAAAATTTTCTGAAGCAGAAGTTTTAATCACGCAATTTTGGGTTATATTTGTTAAAATTGCTGGAGGGAGGAAGATTCGGTCGTCTCCTATCGAAAGTTTTTGAAATTGAAGTTTAAAAAACTCAAATTTAGGCTGTCTTTGGTGACGTTAGGGGGTCTGGCATCTTTCCTCCGGTATTTTATCGGCACTATTGTTTCAAAAACACATTTTTGGCTAGATTTGGACACAATAGGGGAAACGGGAAAATATTCCGAACTAAAATATTTTCCGGAATTAAAATCAATTTTAGGCTCTTTTTATGAAGGGAGGATTTTGGGGCTCTAAAAAGCGCAATTTTGTGCTAACTTTAGTGACGTTAAGGAAACCGGGAATTGTATCTTGAAATATTTATCTTGAAATTATGAAATGCAAAATTATACATTGTAAGAAACGTTATTTTATAAAATTACTATTAATTGAAAAAAAAAAAAAGTTCAACTTTCGAGTAACAAAATGTTTTAATTCTCAATCATTATTAAACAAATCAAGAATATATTAACCAAAAAGTTTATGAACTTATTAAATGATTGATAACTCTAGAATCATTTGCATCGAGAATAAAATCTTTTGCAAATCATTTGCATCGAGAATAAAATCTTTTGCAGTTTTTTCTTTTGTGTGGAAAATAACGCACTTGACAGTTTCAGAGCTAGTTCAGTTAGAATATCAGGATCTATCAATGTTCGATAGGGTGGAGCAAAAAAACGATTTTTTTTTTTTTTTTTTTTGCAAGTTGCTATAGCACGGAAAAGTTGCGATTGGTGAAGACTTAAAAGAAAAAAAAGTGCAATTGGATAATAGCTTCCAGTTGTGCAACAAGCCTGGAAAAAAAAAAAATTATGTTTTTTCACGAATTTTTTAAAACTTTTGAGTCTATGATGTTTTTAATGCTCTAAGACGGAAATGTTGCAAATGATGAAGCCTTCAGAAATTAAAAAGAAATGTTGAAATACAATACCTTCTAATTTAGGAACAGGCCTAAAATATCGAAAAAATTGAGAATTTCAGCTTTTCTTTGAGATTTAAAAAAATGGTCTAATTTTTTTTTTTTTCGTTTTTTTTTTTTCGTTTTTTTTTTTTTCCAGTAATATAGGGAAAACTCTTTTATAAAGCACTATTACACAAAAGCATTCATTTATTTATTGATTCTGAAGGTATCTTCTAACCATGCAACCCCATTCTTAACAGTAATAAGCCATTTTCAAATATTAGAAAGTTGTAAAATATTTAGCAAAATTTCTACCTTCTAGTACATTAATCTTACTTTTTTTAGTGTTACTTGTTAAAACTAATTTATAATCAGAGTTTTTGGAAAATTGGGGTTTAAACCAGGTTTTTTTGGTTTAAACTGGGTTTATTTGGTTTTTATTACTATTTGTAAGAAAAACAATTTTATTTTAGGAAAATCATGAAGGTTTTATTATTAATTGTTAAGGAAAGTTTTATATTCATATTTGTACCTAATTTCTTCGTAATTAATTAAATAATTAAGAGTAAAATCTTATAATATATCATTTTCTCATACTTGGAGATTTCTATAGGAGAATAGTGTTTGAAAAATTTTAACTCCTATAAAAAGTACAATACGTAAATGAGTCTTGGTATAAATAATCAAATAAAGAATTTACTGTAATAGTTCATACATTATTAATCGTAAATAACCAAGAATAAATTCTTGCAAATTAATTTCCTCATAATCATAGCTATCTGCTATAAATAAAAAAATAAAAGTTAAATTAAAATCACGCATTTTAAAGCATGGAAAGTATTTTGTAGTATCTACAAATGAATCATAAGTTTGATGTACATTATACAACTTTAAGAATCAAAAGTTCAACAAATATTTTGTCAAAAGATTTTACCTAATGTATCAGTAACAACAATTATAGAAACAGGACAAGTAGGTTTTAAGATAATCGTTATGTTTTTCATTGTAGACATTATTTCTCTTGGTTTAATGCATGTAACCAAAGAAAAAAAATAATTTTAATTAAAAGCCTCAAACTTAAATGAAAATACTCTTTAAACATATTTTAATAATAAAGACTGTCAAAAAAAAAAAAAAAAAAATAGTGTTTATTGATTCTTCCACTATTCTGAGTACATGAGATTTCTTTTATTATATTGGGATAAAAAAAAAAGTTCTTTGAAAGGTGAAAATGTAGCATTATTTATTTTTTTTTTAAGAACACAGAGTTGCATGAATGTTTTCTGTTTTCGTAATTTTATACATTTTTTTTCTTGCTTTGACTGCATCGTCTTTCGGGGATGCAAAAAGTGTGCAGGTATAAGCGCAATTTTATGCCTATACTCTAAGTGTTCTTGGACTATAGTTAATCTTTCTCTCTTGTCAAGTATTCTAGTGTGAAGACATTTTTACACTATGCATCACTTCAATAGTACATAGTGATAAATTAAGATTTGATTGATTACTTAAGATTTATACTCAATAAATCTTAAGTAATCAAGCAAATTAGATAAGATATGAAGATTTGGTTGAAATATGCTTTTTGGACTATTTTGCAATGCAAAAGGCTGAAAAATAATGATAAATAAAAATTATAACAGAGCTATTTGGATTTTTTTTCCATGTAATTTTAGAAAAACTTACATGGTCTGCCCTGTATATTTATGTACCTAATAGAAAAGCTGCATAGGTCTTTAAAAAGAAAAAGAAAAAAAAAATGAAAACTATTCAGCAAACTTTCATTACCTTAAAAAATATAATTTCTAAATTTATTAAATCAGTAATTTATCTATAAAGCTTGCTAGTTACTTTGCATTAATTAGATTTTACTCTTTGCAATAATATATTAAATTGATGAAAACATTTGGGGGAAAACAATAAAATGGTTTAAAAAAAACTTGGTTTAAACCACGGTTTAAACCAACTTGGTTTAAACCCTGCCTATTATGCACTATTTTTCTTTTACTAATAATAAATATGAAAGTCTCTCTGTGTGGATGTCTGTAGGACCTCCCCCCCCCCCGTTTCTTTTCGAATCAAAGTTCCATTCGAATGATATAACATGAAAAAAATCTATTTTTTGGAGTTTTCAGCTTTTTTTTCCCGCGAAATAAATCAATCCACTGAGCAGAAAAATATTTTTCGATCGATCACTAATTTTTACCTCCGAAAAGGGAGGGAGCAAGGAACGCTTTTTACTTTTTGGAGTGAGGAGGCAGTCACCCCCTTTACGACCCACCCGCCGCTGGGATGTTCATTATATAAAATTCGTTAAAGGTTAGCTGAACTTGATAGCAGCTAAGCAGTTTAAAATGTACTGGCTGCTCTAGACTAAAACTAGTTATAACGGGAAAAGATAAAATACAAATTTTTGAGCTTCGTCATCTAGAAATCATATACTCATTTATTTCATTTGATAATTTTTTAAAACTAACCAAACTCATATAAATAGTCTTCAGAATTAAAAACCATTTTGTGCATTTTATCTTAAAGTTTTTAACGTTTGGAAATTTATTTGTGGTGAAACTTCTTTAAATTAAAGGTTAATTTACCTGTTATTTTTTTTTAAGTATAGACTTTCATTTAAAAAAATATATATTGCGCTTAAAGAGATAATAGCTTATGTTTCTCATTATCTGCTCTAAATATTGCAACTTTTTAAGCTTGAATTCAAAAACCATTTTGAACAATTATACTGAAAAAAAAAAAAAAAAGACTGTTAAAAGCGCTTTTGAACTGATTACTTGATTTGAATCACAGAAAGCTCAAAAACTTGCATCATTTGAAAAATTTAATCCTCGATATTAATTCGTTAAAATTATTAGCTAAACTTTAATTTTAAAATTACTATTATTTTGTAATGTTTTTCGAAAAAGCGTGCATTATGACAGAGAAGGTATGTTAAGAAATAGTCTTAAATTAAAAAATAAAATGGGTGAGAACGACTATATACTGAATGCTATGACGCATCTCTTTTTCTTTTCTAACCCTGTTGCACTGCAAAGAGCAGGTTCACGGTTTCCAAGAATTTTCGGAGAACTGCGAAGAGAGAACACTGGTCCCTCTTTTGGAAGGATTGCAACAATTTGGCCTGTTATCCTTCTTCTTTTGGCGAGCGTCTATCCAGAGATTCACAATTTTGCGTGACCAGTAATGGCGGACACATTGTACCTGCTTTTAAAGTTTGTTTCCTTTGACAAAGGAAGTGTCTACAATGGATAATCTGACAGGTGACGTCTCGAGGGAGAGGAACTTGGGAAGAAATTGGATGTAGCCCTTGCAGGCCAATTCACGGGCCCATTACGCGAAATTATTCATTCACCGAACGTTTCTTTCAATAAATCAATTGTGATGCTCGCTGTGTGGGATGTTGCACCGCCTTGTTGTCTATTCATGATGAAATGGCAAACCATACTGAACACAAAACAAGTGACAGCTATCAAAATGGCACACATATCAAACAGTGTTGCCAACTTAAAAAAGTTCTATACCTCTAAACAAAACACCCTTTACAAGGTCTTTTAGAAAAACATGAGACCTTTGGTTGAAGGGAAAAAAAAGAAAGAAACTGGCAAACCTGGAGGGTTGGATACCTAATTCCCCTCAAATTAGTCTCCTTGAGACTCCACACCACTTCTCTCAGCGGTGCTACAACTGTTGGAAGCAATCCGAGGAAACCAGTTTCAAAATGGAGTTAAAGCTCAGATGTCGTTTGCAGCCATAATGTACTCTGTTGTCTGTAATTTCGTTCTTTTCATTGCGTCTTGAATTTAGGGAACAACCCGAAGTAGCAGGGGCTCATATCAGGAGAGTAAGAAGCCTGTTGAAATATAGGAGGTAGGTTTTTCGCCCCAAAAAAGTCTGAATCAAGTACGAGAAATGTGCTCATCTTCTGAATAGTTGCCACTATGCTGTCTCCCAGTTTCTGGCAAAATTTGATATAGTATCGCTACTACAGCCCAGCCACTTCGTTATTCTCCTCAAAAAAAAAAAAAAAAAAAAAAAAAAAAAAAAAAGAAAAAAACTCTGTGGCACATTTCTAATTTGAATTCTGAAACTTTGAATTCAAATGTTTTTCGCAATCACGAGTTGCGACATGACCCTACTCATTAGAGTTATTGTTTCTAGAAATGGCTCCCCCCAAAGCATGTCCCTCCTACTGGGTGGTTACGAGTGTATAGTTGTGTGTGTGTGTGTGTAGGCAGGCTTACGTGTGTGCACGTAGGCGTGTAAATGCGCGCGCGCGTAGGCGAGTGTGTATGAGCATGCGTGTGTGACATGGACGCCATCACCCAGCAGTAATGGATTCCGGGGAGAGTGCTCAAGACCAGAGGAGCCGCGCCACCGTCGGTGGGCGGTGGTGCTGCAGAGGTCCCTGATTCAAGCTGAAAAAGGAACCACAACATTAAGGATAGTCAAATGAGAACAAGAAGCAATCGCGATTGCTCAAAAAAAAAAAAAAAAAAGCACTACACTTCAGTCTTACGCTGCTTGCCAGTGACCGACACTTTAGACAGATGGTTAAAAAAAAAAAAAAAAAAAAAAAAAAAAAAAAAAAAAAATTACGCATGCGCATAAAAGTTCAAATTCAGCTCACGAAAGAGCAGTTGATTCATATCCATCAGGTTTCTTTTTTTAATAAAAAGATCTGATACTTTTCTAACAGACCTCATTTATAGGTAATAAAAAGTTCGAATGAAAAGGATGCTGGCAAAATCTAAGAACGGTTAAAATCAATTATTGCATACCTTGGTTTGAATACCACAAAAATCTGCTTGGTAACTGCTTGTTAAGTCATATCGAGATGTATATTCTTTGATTCTAGATTTTTGTCGAATCCAGTTTGGAATAGAAGCCCTCTGGGCCAGTTCCACCGGCATGGGAGTGTGACAAGAATTAGAAAACGATTGCACTTCCACCATTCCCGGTCCTAGTAACATTGGTGGATCTGATTTATAGGATGGCTTGAATTTTGGAAGTTGGCTTATTTTAGGTTGCGGCTGATGAGCTGCTTTTGAAGTCGATTCTCCTCTAAAATCTGGAACAATGCTGACTCCATGTTCATATTCCTCAGGTTGACATTCAGCTGGACCCTTGAAAACATAAGAGGAGGTGTTTATTGACGAAAAAGGTTTCAATGAAATCGCGAATGGGGTGATTTGGGGGAAGCTAGTGCTGGGGATCCAACGGGCTGAGACCTACGCTGCCGTGATAAGCGCCTACGTCGTATCCGCAGCTGAATTCAAATTTTTGAAATTGCCGTTTAAGGTTTTGAGCCTCTATGTACTTGATACAGATGTCACTTTTTCATATTTTTTAAAAAATTATTTCCCATTGACAAATGATCATAAAACATTGTATTTAGGTGAAATATGCGACAAAGAACCACCAAGTGACAATTTTTATAAAAAGTACAGATACGACTTTTGTGCTTAGCACGGCTTTACGGCAGGTCTCTAAAAAATTCTGAACACCGTCTAGCTAATAATGATCTTCTCTCTAAATAAATAACAGAATTTTTAAAAAATACTAAGAACTTTTGATAATGCACTCAAAAGGACAGAATAACTTTTCTGAGTCAAAAAGGAAATTTTAAGTATCCCTGTAGTTTTCAATTATTCCAAGAAAATGACCCGGCAAACGACGAAAAGTGCCGCTCAAACCATGTAGAGAATTTTTTATCATTATCTAGCTTTCAATCATAAATTTGAGCGTTGAAACATACATATTTTTCTGAGAAAGTTTGGTTTGAAATGACTTGAACGCACTTTTTTTCGTTTGCGGGTCATTTTATTTGAAATAATTGAAAACTATAGGAATACACACTTAAAATGTCCTTTCTGACACAGAAAAGTTATTTTGTCCTTTTGAGTGTATTATGGTAAGTGCTAAGTATTTTTTTTTTTTAAATTCTGTTATTTTATTCTTTTTAGTGTAAATGTATTTCAGAAAAAGAATACTGTTACCATCACGAAACTTCACCTTACTTTTTCATATAAATGCTCCGTACTAAAAGGAAAGAAACCAATATACAAGTCTAAAACTTTAAGCTGTTGGCAGTAAAAATTAATTTTTGTTCGTCTCAAGGATTCATTTGTGTGCTAATTTAATTAAAAGCCGTTTAAATATTAAAAGTTTCTCAAAATAATTTATGTTTCAAAACATACAAGTTACTTGTGGTATAGATCCTAATATTATGTCCCTTTACTTTGCCCCATTATCGATTATTTTCATAGATGAGAGCATTTCCTACTTGCTCCAGAAAAGTCTTGATTCAAAATTTTCATTATGATTACTATTAACATTACAAACAACATTGAAAGGCAACAAAACTTGTAACAATGGGTTTTATATTTAAACATTTAATGAGGAAATTACATGAAATTTGCTGTTTTCCATCCTAACCGAAATAATAATTTTATTTTAGAATTTTAGTTTTTCAGCGTTAAATTGTATCTTAAAATTAAGCAAATCATTTAGTGAAATCCTGAAGTCTCTAAGTGGTCTAGTTGCTGAGATATAAGCAAAAGCAGGCTTCAGATTTTTGCGTGAAAGTCAGGCCAATTGTAATAAAAGTGCTTTAAAAAAAAAAAAAAAAAAAAAAAAAAAAAATCAAAGCATGATTTAAAACAATGACAACAAGAAGTTCTGTACAGAAATAAATCTTTCCTGTATATCAACATCGACTTTCTAGAATCTGGTATGTTCTCTTAATTAGATAAAAGCTCAAATTATGTCAAACAGAACTTTTCAACATTTGAATTTGATTTCTATGCTTCTCTCATCTGATACGTCAGGTACGTAGAAAATAAATAAACGAACAAATAAGGTAGCAGCATCTTTTAAACAATGCAGCTAATATAATCTTTTTCATAAAAAAAATTCTTTAATGATTTTAAAAAAAAAGTTAAAAAAAAAACACATCAAAATAAATAGTTTATTTAGAATAAATTGTTTGTTGTTCTTTTTTATGTAAAAATATAAAGTACCTCGGGTTTTTCCCCCGTTGCCAAAAATTAAAAAAAAATGTATGTATACACTTTAGAAAATAAATAAATAAGTGAATAATAAAATGTCCTCTTAAATCATTAAGTTTCCTCAAAATCGATGGCACAGCTTTCTGTCTGATAAAAAAAAGCACTCCGATTTTTTTTTAAATTCCGGTTTCCAAAACAAAAATAAATAAATAAAAACTTTAGAATAAAAATATAAATAAATAGTCGTGGAATCGGAGTCAGAGTGATTTTGAATAAAGGAGCGGGGCTAGACGGCTTTGAAATTCGAAGAGTCGGATTTGGCCATTTTTCCTTAGAGTGCGTATTTCTGCTAAGGCTGTGAAATCAGAGTCGGGAGTCGTAAGCCCTAAAATTCTTGGAGTTGGGGTTGGGATTTTGTTATTTCCCCACCGACTCTTCATCACTGTTAAAAGCGTTTGCTTTCTAAACTCACTTCATTTTGATTCAATCATATTTTTCTCTGAATTGTGTCTACGGGATATGGTATTTCGATTTTAATTAATAACTTTTTTCTATTTCTTAAAACCAAACACTGAGAACAAATTCAGAATATGCACATTTTTTCCAATGATTTGGTGACAAAAATTTATTTTTCGTGTGGTCCTCTCTGGTAAAATTTTTTTCCCGTAGGCACTATTGTTAAGTTTTTTTTTTAAACTGCTCAAAATTGAACGAAAAACTGTTTAAATCAAAAAGTGAAATATAGGAATGAGGATGAGGTGTCCTCGCCGAGATCTTTCGATTGTAATGCTTTTGTAGTGTATTAAAACGTGAAAAGTAACAAAGCAAGGGACAAAACATAAACGCAAAGACAAAATATTATTCTGAATTTAATCTGAAGGAGAAAAAAAATGATGGGAACTATGTTGTCACAAACGCAATGATTTTTTTTTAAAATTAGGATTTAAATTGAATTGAAAAATATACTCTACCAAACGTCAGTAGATCTTGAGAGCTATTTTTAGCTTTAATACATAAGCTTCTTTCCTTTTTTTTTAAATATATAACTTTAGGTACATCAAATATACACTGTTATACGAACTTACTTTAGCTGGAACTCCGGCCAGTCTTAGTCGTAGATTCAGAGGAGGCAGCTTTTTGCTCGAAAAATCTAGATATTCCTATCAAATGGGGGAAAAAAAATTAAATGCATACTGTTTAGTCCTTTTTTATTAAATATATATATATATATATATATATATATATATATATATATATATATATATATATATATATATATATATATATATATATATATATATATATATATATATATATATATATATATATATATATATATATACTAGAGGACCCGACAGACGTTGTTCTGTTCAAACTTTGTAAATTGAAAAGAAATTTCAATAAACTATCAAGTGTTTGAATTGTTTTGTTGGAAAAAATAAGTAAAAATAAAATGTTTTAAGCTGCTTGGTGACAGAATGCGTATATTTATTACAACTTGGTTTATCTAATGCCCACTGAGCGGTTGTTTTATTAACTATTTTTTCTCCCGTACTTGATGGTTTGTTCCTTCAGCTATACTCAAAGGATAAAAAGCGTCCTCAGATTTTAAGTGTAAAAAACGAACTGCCCATCTGGAACAAACGGGAAATCCAGCTGCAACATCCCCCATATGAAAAAGAATAAAGCAATCGAAAGGATATCGTTTAAAAAATGATAAAGGTAAAAATAGTTCTCTGAATAAGCGAAAATCACTCATCCCTAAAGATGTAAAATATGCATTCTTCAACTAAAATGGCTAAAAACTCTTTTAAAAAGAAAAACAATTCTTTGCAATTTGAAATATTTTGCCAAATAAACAAAAAATACAATAAATTACATTAACAGTAGCTTTAAAATGTAAACAAATGATCATGCAACTCTATTGTTTATATCCAAAGTCGCCAAGCCACCGCGTTACTGTAATCCAGCCGATCAGTGAGCGAACCTAACTCCGTCCGATTAGCGGTCCGATCTTCTGAACGAAAACTTTCAAAACTTTATATATTGCCTAATTTGTTCTTTCCACCAAAGATGAAGATCTTCCACTGCACTGATCTTTTGTGTACAGAACTACCCTGCTGGTATTTATCTGGACGAAAATAAAATTTGTTTCGTCTTTAAATTCCATCATCTTTTCCTTTAATAATGTACTGATTAGTTAGATAATCCTTAAAGTATTCTTGACATTGGTGCCGAAACTCAGATGGATTTGAGCCGAGAAACAAATGTTGCTAGGTTCGGTACTTTCTGATCATTTGGTTTAAATTTATTAATTAATTAACAAAAACATTTCCGATTCGATCCATCGCGCTTCGAAACCACGCTTGCCACAACTTAATTACACACAAAAAATTTGATCGAAATCGGTCCAGCCGTTTAAAAGCCTTATGGTGACAAACGTCCGCACAGATTTTTATATATTAAGATATATGTGTGTGTGTGTGTGTGCTTTTGAATTATTTTATCATATTTTCTGGTAATGATTGGTCAACATATACAAAACCATTTTACTAGCCAATAATAATTCATTCGTGCATGTTCTAACATTTTTTTTTTTTGTAAACATAAGAATTATCAAGTTATGTTTTGATTATAGATATTATGTCTGTGAGCGGTAAGGGGCCATTCATTAATTACGTAAGGATGATTTGGGCAATTTTTTACCCCTTCCCTCCCCTTATGTAAGGGTACGCAAGATTTTTCAACCCCCTCCCCTCCTATCTTACTTAAGATTCCATTTCGTTTTTCAAAATAATAAAATAACGAATCTTACATCATTGGAATCGTTATTAAATTCAGGATTATTAATTTTTTTAACCCCCGACACACAAAGGAAGTGTGGTTTGACGTGTCTCTCTGTGCCACTCTAGCGCCTAAACAGATGAACCGATTTTGAAAAACTTTTTTGCTCGATAGGAGAGTTGATGGAGAGTGTTCTTAGCTAGGTTCCTAGGTTGCGTCTTTGGATAACATGAATTAACGAAAATATTAATTTAAAAGGATTTTCGCGATTTTTGCAGTGAAAGCATAGTTAAAATTTTAAAAATTTAGTACCAAAATAAAGATAATTTTTTCCTGCATCCAATAGAATGTGTTTGGAACTTCCATGTTTCAATGAATTCGAATAATAACGTTTTTTTAAGCATATTTTAATAACGGCTAAGCCCTTATCCACACGATTGATAACCGAATTCATTGTTGCCGACAAGGAAATAAAACACAATGATTTAAAATTTTTATCTGCTGCCAGTTTCTATTTAATAGCAAATAAAATACTTGACATTGATTTTTAATAATATAAGGCTTTTAAAAGGATTTTCAGTTTCCCTCTTGATTCTACAGTTGCGACTCAGTCGGGGTTTTTTAAAATTTCTAATTTTATCGTTGCTTGTTTTATAAACCTTTTTGTGTAAAGAAATATTTACTAAAAGGAATCTAGACTGAATGCTTTTTCGACAAATATGTTTGTAAATGTAGCGTTACTAATTAAAAACAAGACATGCCAAACACAGTGCGATTCTTTTATTATATTTTACACTACCCATTCTTTGAAAAACAAATAAAAAACAGCTCATCTTATTACGTTTTTTACCTTCCAGACGCAAATAAAATAATATCCCTGCCAATTCACTTGACCGCGCGATTTCTAATGTAAAATTTTGACTTGGAAAATGTTACGTAAGAATCGGTCCGACCCTCCCCCTCCCCAAGTAAGGGTATGTAGAGATTTTTCCAACCCCCCTCCCGTCGGGACCCTTACGTAATTAATGAATGGCCCCTAACTTCCAAACTTGACCAACATTCATGCCCAGCACTCGTAATATGCGTCTTTTGAACAAAAAAAACGGCGCATTCTGCCGTGGGAAGGTGAACGGCAGTATCTGCAAAAATGAGGTTTTTGTGATATTTGAAGAAACGCGTTTTGGATTCCGTACTAACAATTGGGAAATGTTGGAATTAGACGTTTCTTCGTGATTTATTTTCAGCGGAAACCAAATATGCAAACTTGGGTAATAAAGCTAAAATACAATTGATGACAAAAATGCTGCCTTTTACTTTCCCATGGCAGTATTTGTCCAGCCAGGGGTCATTCATTAATTACGTAAGGATGGTTTTGGCAATTCTTGACCCCCTACCCCCATGTAAGGGTACGTAAGATTTTTCAAACCCCTCCACCAATTCTTACATAAGATTATATTACGTTTTTCAAAAAAATAAAGAATTTTACATCACTGGAATCGTTATTAAATTCACTACATACATTATTCAATTATTTTTTAAAACCTTTTCGTGTAAAGAAATACTTATTAAAAAGTTGGAATCTGAACTAGTTTTTTTAAAAACATTTCTTCGTATATGATGCGTAACTAATTAAAAATAAAACATGTCATACATAGTGTGAATCATTTATTCTATTTTACTCTGCCTATATCTGCATCATCGTAAAAAACAGCTCATCCCAATGTGCTTTTTACTTTCCAGATGCAAATGAAATATCCTCCTTGCCAAACCACTTAATCGCGTGATTTATAATATAAAATATCGATTTGGAAAATATTACGTAAGAATGGGTTTGACCACCTCCCCCAAAGTAAGGGTATGTAGAGATTTTTCCAACTAGCCCGGGACCCTTACATAATTAATGAATGACTCCTAATGAAATTTCTATTGGAAGTGTGTTACTTTAAAATTGATATCGAAAATATTACAGAGTGTTTCAAGTCTCTTGACGTTTTCCCGCGGAAAAAAGCTAGTGGACTTGTTCTATACAAATAAGACTACATGGTATAACTAATGCTTTTCAATGTGATTGCTTTGTAAGTCAAAGCGTAGGCTCCGCCTTTTTTGGGTGATTCGAAAGACATCTGCTCGTCTAATGTGTTATTATTTGTGCTGCTGCATCAGTTATTCGTTGCTTTAGCTGTACAATTTTGTTGATATTCATTGCGTACCGCTTAATGGTCCCCCCCCCCCCACTAAAAAGTCTAGTGCTGTTCAGTCTCGAGAATACGGCATCCACAGGTAATCTCGAATATCTCGTGTGCCACGCGGTGCTGCACCGTCTTTCTGGGGTAAAAAATTGTGCTTTTTATTCCAGTAGTTTGTAATGGCGGCTGCAAAAAATTTGCTTTTTTTTTTCTTACTTCCTTTTACAAAAAAGGAAATATTGCATTTGCGAAAAATTTTTTATTCAAAAATCGACCTTAGTTTCCATTTTGCTCACCCCCGAATGAATGTTGACTTTTTTTTCCGACCCGACCACACGTGGATATGTGCCTAGGAATGTGCAGATACCCGAAATATCCATTTTGACGATCCCCGAGTTAATTACAACGAGTTTTCTCGTGACGTCTGTATGTACGTATGTGCGTATGTATGTCGCATAACTCAAGAACGGTATGTCCTAAAAAGTTGAAATTTGGTACGTAGACTCCTAGTGGGGTCTAGTTGTGCACTTTCCCTTTTGATTGCATTCGGATGTTTCTAAAGGGGTCTTTTACACCTTTTTGGGGGGAAATCATTGTTAATATTGATGTAAAATCAAGTGGTGTTATAATTTGGCGGACACTTGGCGATATATCGCCTGAGTTTTGGTCGCCAAGTTGTGTCACCAACTTGGCGACAAATTTGGCGTTTTTTTTTGATCCGGTTTCACTTTGGTCATTGTTGGTGATATTTAGAGAGCTAACTATTGAATCACATTAAAATTACCAATAATGGGGAAATAACATTTAATTGGTGTAAAAGGAAGTCATGTGATGCACACATCAGCTCGTTTTTCAAAAAATATAAGAAGAGACTTTTGAAACACCCTGTATAACGATTTGAATTTTTTAATGGTGTAGAATAGAGGTCTCCAACCTTTCTTCCTCAAGGGCCGCATTGTAGATTTTTGGAAGCGAGATGGTCACAGTATTTCAGCTCTGATGAACTAGTTGAATCTCAGTCCCCCCCTCCCCAACCAACAAATTTGCTTTTCGTTTAAGTGCTCAGTGATGAATTTCGATATTTTCTGGGCTTAATAAACCAATCCTTTTTCTTCAGTTAGCAAGTTTCCCGCGACAAAAGACAAAGCGTTCAGACAAAATCTTTTCATGGGCCGGATGTGGCTCGCGGATCGAAGTTTGGAGACTCCTGATATAGAAGGCACAACCAAGGAAGCACAACTCACACACTAAGCATCAGTGAGTCTGCCGCCTCGTGAGTCGTGATTGGGTCAAAAGCGGCAGTTGTAAGCAGAATTACAAGAACGTATGAATGACAACTTTTATAAATGCGTGATAAGGTATGTAATTTACCTCTTGATATTCAGTAATAGGTACTAAATTTACAGCATTTTTTAAATCCCCGGTGCAATTTTCTTCATGTTGACTGTCCCTGAAAATTCAAGTATTTATAATACATGTTAAAGTATGAGTTCAGTAAATTAATATTATCAAACGACTTTAAAAACCGATTTTAAGAAAAGGCTAAAAGAATTTATACTCAACTCTACTGCAGTTAATCTTTATCTATACCAACATTATAAAGAGAGAGGACGAATTTTTGTGTGTTTATATGTTCGAAATAATCTCCGGTACCACTGCACCTATTTGAAAAATTCTTTCACTGTATGAAAGGTGCCTTCTCACTGAGTAACATAGGCTATAATTCGAAAAAAATCCGATAAGTAGTTCTTTTTTTATTCCAATTTAGGCTCAAATTTCACGTAAATTATCTATTATTGGCTATTAAAGGGGTGAAAAATTACTTGCACATATTCATACACTGCTTGACAATTGCTACGGAACAATTACGTTTTTTGGAATAGTTTAGAATAGATAATGATTAAAGAAACAGAACGAAATTTATAGTTAGTAGAGAGGATGTGTCTTTATTATAAGTACAAAATAATACAGATATTGCTGCATCAATGAAGTAAAAACTTAAAAATAAAAAAATAACCCTACTTAGATGATTTTCATACAACCACAAAAAAATTATCTAGGTCAAAATGATGGAGACATGAGTACCTTAATATGATGTATGATTACCAGGGACACTGATGAACAATTTACATCTATTTTGCATACTCCCCACTAATTATAGAGGTGTGCTTGGGGGACGTTTTCTCACTCCTCTCTCAATGCGGATTTGAGTTCTTGTACTGTTCTGGGAGGGACGGTTCTTTGCGCAACACGTCTGCCAAGAGCCTTCCATGCAAGTTCAATTGGATTTAAGTCGGGAAAGTAAGCAGGCCACTGCATACGGAGATTGTTTTTACTTTGCAGTGTATCTGACACTTCAATGCTCCAGTGTGGCCGTGTATCGTCGTCCGTAAAAGAGAAAGTCTGGACCTACAGCCCCCCCAAAAAGACGAACATGGTCCAGCATAACATATCTGCAATACATTTGCAACGTATCGCTTTCTTATTCAAAAATGTGAAGCGGTGTTCTGCCATTGTGCATGATGCCTGCCCACACCATGACGCCTGGGCCGTACCGATCACGTTCGCAAACAAATTTTTGTGCATAAGGTGTTCCACACTCTCTCCACAGTAGTTGGTGACCAGAATCACTTGTCACACTGAAACGAGATTCGTCAAAGAACATCACTCTAGACCAATTTTGATGATCCCACCAACATGTTCCTTACACCAACGTAATCTCTTTCGACGATGGCGTGGTTGAGCTTTTATGCAACTTACGGGCTTCCTTGCATACAAACCAACATTATTTACTCGCCGTGAGATGGTTCTTGCAGAAACATGCGTACCGGTAGCAGTTGTTAGATTTGCAGCTATCTGTTCAAGAATGAAATTTCTGTTCCTTTTTGCCACGAGGGCTACATAGCGATCCTCTGAAGGTGTGGTGTTACTACCACGACCCCCGGCATGCTTTTGCAAAATATTTCCACCTTCAGCGACGATCTTTAATCGGGAGACGGCACTTTTTTATACACCCATTGCAGCAGCCACAGTGGTGACACTTTGACTTGCTTCCAGTCGTCCAACCGCTCGACCACGATCGTAGATTCTCAAATGATGTCTTGCTGACATTTTACTCTTAAGTATTTCAAGAACCAAACAGAATTTCAGAGAAAAACCTTTTTTAACATCCTGCACTATTCTTGTTAAAAACCAAACAGCTTAATTTTTCGTACGAATCTTGAGCGTGTATGTACTGTCTTTTATACAGATAACGAGTCTTGGTCTACCACGCCATCTGAACTTGAATTTTTTTCCATTGGCCAGGTGGTTGAAATACAAATTTGCATAAATCACTTGTTCCTTAGCAATTGTCAAGCAGTGTATTATGTATCGTTGAAAAGGGTAGAATTTTCCGCGTTCTAAGCAATTTGTTTCGATGCTTTAACTTCATTACGACGGTAGTAATTTGCGTTTTTAGCTCGAACTTTTTTAGGCTTCGCTGAAATTTAGGCACTACTTTCTCCATTGAATCTATCAATAAAAAGTGAAGGAATTGTCCCACAGTTTTCTTTTTGACATCATTGGAAAAAGCGACATTTTTTACTCCAGAAATATCTCGACCTATGGTCGAAAAATTAGCTTCTATCTTGAAAGGAAAAAAAGTTACAAGCGTTTTTAAATCAATTTCGAAATATGTCATTTTGATTCAGGTTGTCAACTATTTTATTTTCACGTTTCCACGGTTACGCTTTTTGAATCCATTGATTATTTCCTCAGTTTGCATTTAATATCTTAAACTTATTTTATTTCATGTTTCCATGGTTATGCTTTCAAAATCCATCTTTCGCATTTTAATTTCTTAAAAGTATTTTAATATCTGTCGTCAATGTTTGGAAGGGTAATTTTGCATGATGTTTTTTTTTTCTTTTATTTAAGCCTGATTGTTGAATATATGTCACTCGACACAATTTTTATTCTCGAGGTAGACCGGGCAAAGCCGGGAAACGCAGCTCTTAATATATAAAGATTTGAAAGCTACTGTTAATGTGATCATATACCTTTTTGTTTGTTAGGCGTTTGTTACGTGGTTGCTTGGCGCGTTAGGCGCTGAACAGGTTCAGTCTAGGATTATTGTTTTAAGGCAACCGTTAATAAAATTTATTGTTTTGACAATTTGTTTTGAAATAAAAGAAACTTTTGATTTGTTCTTATCCGAGTGAAATGTACGACACTTTCTTTTTTTTCCGACGATGATTTTTGAATGGTCCACGGCATGTTTTTTTTTTTTTTTTTCGTTAGACGGATGGATTATGATAGCGTGGTTTCTGGGAGAGTTTGGCGATAAACAATAGAGTTATGGAATTATTTTAATTGAAAAATATTATTTAATGTCTTTTTTTATTTGTTTATTTGGCGAAATATTTTGTATTGCAGTAAAAACCGCTTCACTCGCTAAATAGAGTTTTAAAGTAAATGTAAATCTAATTTAATCATTTGACAAAAGTTTTAAAATTCCAAAGAAACTTTAATAGTTTTTTTTTTTTGAAAAGGTGAGTACGCATTTTACACAAAGAAAAATGATCATTTCACATCAGAGGGGGTGGGGGCGTCAATTTTTTTTTATTCAACGGACCACCATTAAATTTCTAGCACGGGCATCGCTGTGCGGGTACTGCTAGTTTAGGATAACGTTGCATATTTGTAATACACTCCTGTTTGTAAAAATTGCAACACCATGAAGGAAGCATCATAGTTGAATGAAATTTAATACACAGTTGAGTGGTAATGGTACAAATAAATGATTACATTTTCAAACCAAACAAACAATAAAAAGAGATAGAAATTAGTTTTTTGTGTAGTCACCATGCGCCACAATAAGAGCTGCTACACGACTCGGCATGGAGTGAATCAAAGTTTGAATATCTGCCAGCGGAAGAATATTCTATATTTTTTGTATGCGCAGCCAAAGTTCGTCTGTCGAAGCAATGGGACGAGGATCACGAGCGAGACACCCCCCAACGAAATCCCACACATGTTCAATCTGTAACATATCCCTGGAATATGCAGGCCAAGGAAGAAGCTGTACCTGTTGCGAATCAAGGTAGCATTTGACAGTCCTGGCGATATGTGGACGAGCATTATCCTGCTGGAATACAGCCCCTGGCAATCCTTGCAGGAAAGGAATAGCGTGAGGCTGTAAAACTTCGTTTATGTATCATTTACTGTTCAAATTGCCCACAATTTGTAGCAATTGTGATCGTCCATGATTTGCTATTGCACCCCAGAACATAACTCCGGGTGTTCGTCCACTGTGGCGTTCGATAATGCACTCCGGAATGTGCCGTTCCCCGGCACAGCGCCTGACACGAATTCGGCCATCATGGTGCCACAAATTGAAGCGGGATTCGTCAGAAAAGACGACCTGCTGCCAATCAGCACGCCAGCTCCTATGCAAATTGGCCTATTGTAGCCGCAGACGGCAATGGTTTTGCGTATGAGGAATCCTGTATAAAGTAATCCTTGCGCGCAGCCGACGCTGGAGCAGACGTCTCCGAATTGATGAAGCACACAATGAAACACCTGTAGCTGTTGACCAATGTGCTGCCAATTGTCAAGAAGCTGTGCGGTCCGTCAGCGCCATACGCACCAGGTGTCTGTCATCACGAGCTGACGTCACATTTCGGGGTCCACTCCTGGATTTCCGAGCTGTCCGACCCTCGTCTGTCCACTGCTTCCAAACACGCATGATTGTGCTGCTGTTACGCTGCACACGAGTGGCTACTGCACGATAAGACAATCCAGGTTTCACGAAGGCCGACGATTCTGCCCTGTTCAAACTTCGAAATTTGCTCAAATTTCGCTTTCTTTCGTCAAAGAGGCATAGTAAAGATTCAGTTAACGTTTACTCTAGCATATAACCACTGATAATCATACACGCCTCGCTATAGCCGTCTATTTATATTCAGTTCGATCCGCCGTTCAGAGGGCGCTGCTCAGCATACGCATGCGCTACTGGTCTGCAATTCTAATCATTTACATATCATACCCTACTTTAAATTTCCTGCAATTTTCAGCTCACTCGCGTAAATCCTTCGTGGTGTTGCAATTTTCACAAACAGGAGTGTAGTATGTATACCTTGATTTTGTTCTAAATATATGTTCGACATAATTATATACACTTCTTGTGTTGTGTTCATGTGTTCTTTGTATGATAATGCATTTATTTTTGTTATTATTGCTTCCTCTTACCAAAAAGGAAGTATTGTATTCGCAAAAAAAATTTCACTCAAAAATCGACCTCAATTTCCATTTTGCTCGTCCCCGAATGAATATATTGTGTTTTTTTTAACCCGACCACACGTGGATAGATGCCTAAGAACGTAAGACACCCGAAATATCCATTTTGACGATACCCGAGTTAATTACAACGATTTCTCTTGTGACGTGTGTACGTATGTACGTAGTGCGTATGTACATATGTATCTCGCATAACTCAAGAACGGTATGTCTTAGAAAGTTGAAATTTGGTACGTAGACTTCTAATGGGGTCTAGTTGTGCACCTCCCTTTGTGATTGCATTTGGATGCTTCAAAGGGGGTATTTTACTTCTTTTTTGGGGGAAATCATTGTTAATTTCAATGCAAACTCAAGTGGTGTTATAATTTAGCAAACACTTGGCACTATATCGCCAAGCTTAAAATGCGTTTATTTATTAATATCTCCGTTAATTAGCGTTCGATTTCAAAATTTTTTATTGATGACGCTAAAACTCGGCAATAGCTACCGAACAAAAAAAGAATGAAGGAAATCGGTTCACAAAAAGAGGAGAAATCGGTACCGAAAGAAAACGGCTTGCCTACTAATATGTAAAGATAATAATAGGGTTGTTTCCTTCAGTCAAAAGTAGTACTTTTTATCACTGAAATTGATAGAATGAGCAAAAAGAAAAAAAAAACAAACAAACATGAACCCAGAAAATACTTTCATTTTCCCAACAGTTATTTTTTAATTAATTTTTTTAAATGTCCGATTTTTCAAAAAATGCGTGGTCTTGATGACGTCACAAATAGTGCTCTTTGGCGCATCTTTCTATCGCGTTTCCACGTTATGATAATCAAGAAGAGAATTAAAATTGCGCTCTACGCTCGCTAGCAACCATATCGTTGCCAATACACGTGAGTAAAGATGCGAATTAAATATTTTGTTCTGTGAATGACAACACAGAATGGCATTTCATCATTTGTGATGTCATTGGCAGAAGACGTAAACAATGAAAGCGCACCGATTTAAGTAAATTTTTAAAAATATTTAACTTAAACAAATTATTTAAAAGTTGGTCAGATCCTATGTTTTTAAGCATGCTCTTTCAGAAAAAAAAAACTTTTAAAATTTTGGAAACGACCCCATTGTAATTCGCAACTCCAATAAACTATAGGGGGCGCTGCAGCCACTGTCTAATGGTGGCTGAAAAAGGTAAAACAAACAAATGCTGAAACATAACTTGCTTTGAAGCTTAATGAATGACAGTAATTTTTCATCGTGTTTGTCCGAAGCTTTCTTTTTTATTCCTCTGAAATTACATTACACCACAAACTGTCTGAAGCCTGTAATTTACCCCAAAGAAAACACGTGGAACGGAATATTTTACTTTTTTCGATACTATTCGCAACTCCAGAGCTCGAATACGCTACCTTGCGGTGATTAATAATATTAAAAAAAAGGGTAAAACATTCCATTCTACGTGTTTTCTTTGGGGTAAATTACAGGCTTCAGACAGTTTGTGGTGTAATGTAATTTCAGAAGAATAGAAAAGAAAGCTTCTCACAAATATGATGAAAAACTACTGTCATTCACTAAGAGTCAAAGCAAGTTATAAGTTACGGCATGCGTTTGTTTTACCTTTTTCATCCGCCATTAGACAGTGGCTGCAGCGCCCCCTATAGTTTACTGGAGTTGCAAATAGTTGATCACCACAAGGTAGTATATTCGAACTCTGGAGTTGCGAATAAAAAATACGCACAACAAATTGTTTTACCCCAAAAGGTACGCGTGCAGCGCAATATTTTACCTTTTTCGGTAGTTTAGTAAATCATCGTATTCGAGCTCTGGATTAGTGAATAGATTCATACGGTCTAAAAAGATTCAAAGGAAATACATATTTAATTTATCAATTTTTTTTTTTTTGAAAATTGGCAACAAATATTTAATCCTTTTATTTTTTAGAATACCGATACCAAATGTGAAAGACGGCAAAATTTTGCTTCGTGGAATGTACCTATTGAACGTCTTCGTGGTTAAATTTAACTAGGTTTTTCATCATTATGCAAGTTTAAATATTACTCATTAGTTATTTTTTTATTTTTACTTTTAGTATTTAAAGCTAAACGTTTTTGCATTTATTTGTTGTATACACGTTTTGTATGCAGTCCTCGACATAAATACAGTTGTAGTCAGTTGTGACTCTGAATAGGAATAGGATAGAATATTGTTACAAATTCTGTAAATAGTAATTATTGTAGTAATGTAACCTGTAAATAGTTTCCCGTAATGAATATACAACCCCTTAACATATGGCTAAAGTATACAACCCCCCTATTCTTTTTTTTTCTTATTTCATTCACTGATTTTATCAATGAAAGTGTAGTTGTAGAACGTTGTAGCATTTTCTGGAATCTTTGAGAGATTTCTTTTCGGTGTGTATATAAGCCGTTAGCGATGGATAAAAAGTTTTAGTTTCGATGGAGATTTCGAACTGAGAGCGTATTTGCTCTGTTTATCGCGAGGCATTTCGCTGTGTTGTTTTCGTATTTGGAAGTAAATACGTGTGTAAACGTTGAGTTTACGGTGTTGTGTGATAATTGCTTAATTGCTGATGAATAATTTAGCAGTTGTTGACGCTCTTTCCTGTACATGGTGTAAATAAATTTCCTGTATTTTTTTAATCAAGAACTGTGTCATCTTTTCAAGAAAGTTGGAAGCCGCACCGAATCCGTTACAATTTGGCGCCCAACGTGGGGCTTCTTCTGGACTTTCTTGGAGTAAGTGTGACTTTGGACATTTTTTTCATAAAAACTTTTTGAATTTGGACTTTATTTTTATGGTGATTACTCGCGCAATGGATGAACAATTAAAACAACTTCTTGACGCAATCAACTCTGTGAAGGGTGATATGGCGGCTAATCAAGAACAATTAAAAAATGATATGGCGGCTAATCAAGAACAATTAAAAAGTGACTTGACTGCAAGTTTTACAGCTAATCAAGAACAATTAAAAAATGATATGGCAGCTAATCAAGAACAATTAAAAAATGATATGGCGGCTAATCAAGAACAATTGAAAAGTGATTTAATGGTGCTGAAAAATGATTTAGCTTCTAACCAAGAGAAAATTAAAAACGACCTTACTTCGGTAAAGACTGTGATGGAAAATAAATTTAATGAGATAGAGCATCGAGTTGATGCT
>NC_072735.1:145489269-145547859 GCF_026930045.1 Uloborus diversus | reverse complement strand
GGCGGATTTACTTCAAACGAATTTTGTTGGAAATAGCTCTTGACGCCAAACTCCAGACTTCGACTCCGAGAATTTAGGGGCACTTGACTCCGACTCCAACTTCTGTGCCCGACAATTAATCGGACTCCGGACTCCCCGACTTCGACTCTGACTTCGTAGCTTTGGCAAAAGTTTATACACGGAAAGACAAATGACTGAGTCCGATTCTCGGATATTCGACTCAGACTCCTTTATCCCAAAATGAGATTGATTCTGACTCCGCAGCTATGGTTTTAACTTCGAAATAATTATTGTTGATATGACTTTTTTTTTTTATTTTCACGCTAAAGTTTTAATTTAGGTATTTAGTTTTCGGCGAATAAACTCGAAGTCATTTATGTTTCTACATAAAGATATGCGCAGACGATTTTTTTTTTTTTTGACAATGAAAAAATGAAAATTATTTTTTTAAGTTGACATTTTATTGTTTTTA
The DNA here is from genome assembly GCF_026930045.1 of Uloborus diversus. Taxonomy (NCBI): domain Eukaryota; kingdom Metazoa; phylum Arthropoda; class Arachnida; order Araneae; family Uloboridae; genus Uloborus; species Uloborus diversus. The sequence goes on along the minus strand of NC_072735.1, from coordinate 145,547,387 downwards.
TTTATTTTGGTAAGTGCATTAATTTATTTAAAGAAATATTTTTGGCAACAGGGGAAAAAGACGATTTTTTTTTTGTTGTTGTTGATATGATGTATATTTATTTTAATGAGCTTATTAATTTTAATTACTATATTTTCGTTTTGAATGCTGTTAAAGAATTTTTTAATGGAAAAAGTGTATTAGCTGCTTTGTTTAAAAGGCGCTGCTATTTTATTTGTTCGTTTTTTTTCTTATTTTCTTATTTTTTACGCATCTAATTTTTTTTAGATGAGTGAGGAATATTTTATTCCTAGAAATTAGCTTAAAATATTTAAAAAATATGTTTGAAACAGTTTGCGATTTTAGCTATTCTTGAGAATATTGATCAGGTACTAGAAAGTAGTATGGGTATACGGGAAAGTAGGCTCGTATAGTTCTAGACAGAAATTCTTGTTTTTATTCCTCATTCAAAGGGTTTCTTCTTACTAAAATAACTTGTAAAAATATTAGCAGGCAAGAAGTAAAATTTTGCAATTTATCTTCTTATGTCATTTCTTATTACCCTTATTTTAGTTCCTTATTGGTAACCATTTACTCATAGCATTGAGAATGAACTGCCCTGTAAAATACTCTCCAGCCAGCCAGGGGGTGTGTACTCTTTTGAACACTCGCGACGGGGAGGTATTCCGGTGTCCCGGTTGAACATTTCAGAAATCTGGCAAGCCTATCTATACACAGGTAAGACAAATCGTAAATTTAAAAGCAGAATAGAAGGATCAACAGTCGGGGCTCATTCCTTTCTGAATCAAGGAACCCCGTAAAATTTGAATGGGCCCCGACTGTTGATCCTACCATTCTACTTTTGAATTTATGGTTTGTCTTATCTGTGTACGATTATAAAACTATTTCAATGGTGTAGTTATTCAGTAGAACTTAATAACATTCTAAACTATTGGGCTTATACATTTTTCTTTTTAGGTTTTTTGGTTTTTACGCAGTCGGGTTTTTTGTTTTTATTTAGTAATTTTGTATTTTACACTTTTTAGTTAATTTTCATTGACTTAGTTATTGATTAAAAGACGGTACATTCCGCAATCTTGTCATCTCATTGAGAGAGTTTGTATCGTGATGTTTAGTAAGTAACTTGCAGTGGTCTAAACTACTGATAATTAGTCCCTCTAGGGACCTAACTCGACCTAAAGCTACATATACTTGACCTTTAGCAAAAATGCGCGAATTTAAGTCAACCACAGCTACATAAGCAGCCAGTATAACTCATGATGGCGCAAGTTAGGAAACGTCCTCAATCAAATCTTTCTCGCAAAACTAAAAAAAGCCCGTCAAGAAAGTACACGTCGCGAAACTCAGTCCCTTGAATCACGACAAAAGCAAATGCAACATGTTAGAGATGAAAATCGAATTAATAAACTTTCTTTCTTTTGGCGCTTATTGCACGGATTTATTTTGATGAGGACTACAATCTGAGTGTGTTGCCTCCCTCACGCATGCTATATTTTTTTACTACAGTACAGAATACATATAAACAACACATGAAAGAATTTACATCAGAAAGAGAGGAAAGTACATCCGGAGCGAGGGTGGGAGTCGAACCGACCGCCTCAAGTGTGAGAAGCAATTGCTTTGACCACTTCGGCAATTGAGGCCCCAATTAGTAGACTTAATTTAAAAAAAAAATTCAGGCAGCGAAAGCTACCTGCATTTGTCGCACGCTGTATCGCACGCAGGTAAAGCGTGAGACCCGATCCCGAACTGACAAAATGGCAACTGGTTGTTGATATGGTGAATTTGGTATACTGTCAAGTGTTTAGTCACTCCCAAGGTTAAGAGAAACCAAAAGAATTACCAAAATTGGCCGAGGCGTTTAGTCTCTATAACGCAACATAGGAACAAACATACATACATAGACTTATAAACACTAAACACGTTACCCTCCTCTGCGTCGCGCATGCGCAGTCGGGTAAAATATGCATTCACTTGCATGTTGCATGTAACTTGCTTTGAAACATTATTTTTTATTCTTGACAGTAAATTTATCCTTAAAAAAAAAGGAAAATTTTTTCCACTTTTTTGGTGGGGCAAAGTGAAAAATAAACTATCTTTCTAACGAAATATTTTTTTTTTCGATTTAGAAAAAATATTTTTGATCAAAAGTAAATAAAAGAACGGATGAATAAATAAAAATGTAATTAAAAAATAAACGAATCAATTAATATATGAGAATAAAATGAGTGAGTGAATAAGAAAATAAATGAATGAGTAAATAAAAGAATTATTAAATGGAGAAATTAAATGAATTAATTTATAAGTGAATACGTCAGTGATTCAATAAACGATTGAAAGAGTAAACGAATTAAACTAGTTCACTTCGCCCGATCCCCTTAGCCCCGCGCCCCACATGCACTTACTAATTATGCAAAACATTTTAAATAAAATAAGCTAAATATTTAATAAATAAATATTGCACCGAGTATTTGAAGTTCTCAATTACTATTTAAAGTGTTAATTGCAAGAACTTTACCAGTTTATAAGAAAACAAGAAGTTCTGTCTAGAACTAGACGAACCAACTTTCCCGTATACCCATACTACTTTCTAGTGCCTGATAAATATTCTCAAAAATAGCTAAAATCGCAAATGTTTTCAAACATATTTTCAAAATACTTTAAGCTGATTTCTAGGAATAAAATATTCCTCACTCATCTAAAAAAAAAAAAAAAATAGATGCGAAAAAAAAAAAAAAAAAAAACCGAACAAGTAAAATAGCAGCAACTTTTAAACAAAACACTTTTTTCCATTAAAAAAATCTTTAACAGCTTTCAAAACGAAAAAAACAATAATTAAAATTAATAAGCTCATTAAAATAAATTTATCATATCAAAAAAAAAAAAAAAAAAAAAATCGTTTCTTTTTCCCCTGTTGCCAAAAACAATTTTTTAAATGAATTAATGCACTTAAAAAAAATGAATAAAAAAAATAAAATGTCAACTTAAAGAAATAATTTTCATTGTCAAAAAAAAAAAAAAATCGTCTGCGCATATCTTTATGTAGAAACATAAATGACTTCGAGTTTATTCGCCGAAAACGGAATACCTAAATTAAAACTTTAGCGTAAAAATAAAAACAAGTCAAATCAATAATAATTATTTCACAGTCAAAACCATAGCTGCGGAGTCGGAGTCAATCTCATTTTGGGGTAAAAGAGTCGGAGTCGAATATCTAAGAATCGGAGTCTGTCATTTGTCCTCCGTGTATAAATTTTTGCCAAAGCTACGAAGTCGGGGAGTCGGAGTCCGATTAATTGTCGGGCACAAAAGTTGGAGTCGGAGTCAAGTGCCCCTAAATTATCGAAGTCTGGGGTTTGGCGTCAAGAGCTATTTCCAACAAAATTCGTTTGAAGTAAATCCGCCTTCAAGTACGGAATCTACATTGACTTTCAGTTTCCCCGTAGGCGCTAATGTTAAGGAATTTGAACTGTTCAAAATTGAACGGAAAATTGTTCAAATCAAAAAGATATTTTCGATACATGTTTTTAATCAAAAGCTTTTCCCTACAAAGTTTGTTTGGAACCACTTCGCCTCTAAGTTCAAGATTTATTTTTGATCTGAATTTCCCCGTAGGCGCTAATGTTAAGTTTTTTTGAACTGTTCAAAATTGAACGAAAAATTGTTCAAATCAAAAAATGAATTATGGAAATGGGATGTCCTCGCCGAGATCTTTCTAACAAAAAAAAAAAAAAAAAAAAAATTGTTCGAATCGGACTATTCATTCGAAAGTTATTAGGGGAGACAGACCGACAGACATTTTTCCCCATCTCAATACCCTACTTTCGTACTTTTAATTTTTCAATATTTATCTAACTATTTTATTTATTTTTGACTTTTTTTTGTTTTTCGGGATATTTTTAAGATGCATTAAGCCTTCATTCATGCTTTTTTCTTCTTTCTCTGACTTTTACTGGGAAAGTAGGCTAAAAAATTGTGACTTATAACAAAATATTACAGTATGAGTATCAAATTTTGAAAATTGCTTGTATATTCTCATATGCTTTGGTAGTCAGTTAATAGTTGAAATATTACGTAAAAAAACAGCCTAAAAGTTTCACCATTTCACTGTGCACCACATTTCCTTACTTCAGTCCAATAATTATAAGGAAAAATTAGAGGGGGGGGGGGGTGAAAAAAAGGACTACAGAAACTTAAATATTTTTGTGCAATGTTTGCGAAAAGATTCTCCCCAACTTGGTTTGTGTTTGCTTAAACTGAGAATTTTAAAGTGAAAAAATATTTTATTCCCGAGCTTAGGGATTTTATTTTTATCGTTTGAAACTTTTTTATTTTATCATCTTTATAATAAGAAAATAATTGACAAACATTTATTGAACTTTTGTCGGTAATTCGCACAGCTTTGTGCTTCCATACAAAATTCTAGCATATTAACAAATGATCATGGAATATTTTAGAACGCTGTATTGGAACCGTTGAAGTTGCGTGTGAGTTGAATATGGGGTCAGCAGAGCTACATTTTCCAGTAGCAGTGAGTAATCCATCTTCCTTTTTTAATGATATGGTGACAGACATCAGTGATTATAACGATAAAATGACTTCAGGCGGCTCAGTTTTATAGTAAGCGGTGATACACGCAATGAGATTTGCTGCGTGGTGCGGAGTTGGGAAGGGAGAGGGGTAGTGTTAAAAATATCCCCCAGAGGCCTCGGTTTTAACATTATTGCCAATTTTAATGCAGTATGGTTACGCCATGTAAGGACTGTTTTGAGTAAAAAAAACCTTTCGGGGGGTAATCTGTCTGCACTAGTGGATCGCACTATGACCAGTTAATTCTACATTAGTTATGGGATTCTCATTTTGCTATTATCTCGCCTCCCACAAATAATGTTTAAATTTTAAGACAATTTATGGTTTTGTTATAAGCATTTAGTTTTGTTTTTCAAAGTAATGAAATTATCTGATGGCGAATTTTTACAGCATTCATTTTGAAATAAATGGTTTCTAAACATGCGATCAACAAATATGTGGAACCATTATGCTGTTAATTTCTTAAATAGAAGCTTAAAGCCTAACAGTTTCATTAGTATCATAGATGTTCCTGGATAGTTAAGTTGTAGAATTTGGTGAATTATCATTTGAAAGGGGAAAGAATGCAGCTGGGAGCACTTTTTTTCAATTCTACCAAACGCCATGGTGTAACGTGATTAGATAATAAAAATTAAATGCATATTTTTTGGATACATAGAGCTTCTTTTTCAGTATAAGGAAATGGAACTATGCAAATGTAACTTTCACAGTCGGCGCAAAAGGAATCATTTGGGAAGACCAAATTACCGTTTTATTTATACTCGACGATGTCAAGATTTCTTTTAGCAAAACTTTGTCGTAAATCTCTCGTGAGAGATGTTTTATGACATTTAAAGATCTAATTAATCTATTTTGTTGAGTCCAATTTACCTAAAGATTATATTATCTGGGTCTACAAAGAATTGTAAAATTATTACAAAAATAATTTGGTGGAGATTATGAGGTTCAAGCTCGAAATTCTCATCGACAGTCATTAATTTGGATCCTAGTTTCCCTGGTCCTCGGATGGAAATTTTATTAGGCATTCTGTATGTTGAAAGCTTGTATGTTTAATTTTCTCAGAGTTAGCTGTAGTTCTTTTAAATTTATTATCTACTAGCTGCATTGTCCGGCTTTGCACGGTCTACCTCGAAAATAAAAGTTATGTCAAGTGACGCATGTTCTAAAATCAGGCTTCAATTGGAGGAAGAAAAAATGTAAAATTTCCCGTCCAAACAATCATTCTTAAAGAAAGAAAACGTCAACAAACAATTCCCGAACAAATTAAACGCAACTGTGCTATTTCCTGCTGCTGGTGGTACAAGAAAAAGAAAGATAAATTGCCAAATAATAATCAAAAGGAGAAATTTTTTTACCTCAAAACTAAAACAAAATTTTATTTCGTCGCAGTAGAGGGGGGAAAAAAGTGGCAACCTTCTGAAACTTTATTTGCAACTCCAGAGCTCGAATACGCTACCTTGCGGTGATTAACAATAATGAAGAAAAAGGTAAAACATTCCATTCCACGTGTCTTCTTTGGGGTAAATTACAGGCTTCAGACAGTTAATGATGTAATGTAATTTTATAAGAATAGAAAAGAAAGCTTCCCACAAACACGATGAAAAATTACTGTCATTCACTAAGCGTCAAAGCAAGTTATAAATTACGGCATTTGTTTGTTTTACTTCTTTCATCCGCCATTAGACAGTGGCTGCAGCGCCCCTATAGTTTATTGGAGTTGCGAATTCACGCTAATTTAAAATTGAGATCGCGCAAACGATAATTTTCCGATATGAAAATAGAGTTCTATTAGGCCTAAAAGTGCTTCAATTTTTTTTCTGGTGATTTTACAGCTTTTTGTTTTGAAATTCGAAGGATGTGGATGAACCTAAAGAGATTTTTTCGCGGGCTTTTGAACGGGACCTGAATCAAAGAAATCGGATAATTATTTCAGGTAGAAAGAGTCATTTTTGAGTGCTAAAATTAAAATTCGAGCCGTTTGGTTCTTTTTTGACGTTCGAAAAATCCCCTACGTTCCTTCTCGGGTGCCCAAGTAACTCCCTGCCAAATTTGGTCGAGATCCGACGAAAACTGTGGATTTGTATAGGGAACATACACACTATATTCTCTGTTTTATTTGTATAGATTTCCCCGGAGACAAGTCAGAAGCATGAAGTCTTTGCTCTGGTTTCGTTGCAAGAATTTTCACAATGTGATTTTCATGTAAACGAATTAGTCTAAGTTTCACGCGCTAATGCACAACGTGCACATCTTCGAATTTATGCCTGAATTATTATTTAACACAACAATAAAATGACAGCAACTTGTTTTCTATCAAGAATTTATTGAAACGAAAATATTAATAAGAGGTCTTTCATGGTCTTGTTTTAAGATTAGTTGCATTTTATAAAACTAAAGTTATTTGATATTTTCTTTTTACTAAAAAGTGAGAGTATTATTGAAAATTGTTAAGCCACCCCAAGTAATTACATGCTTCAAAAACAATTCTCGAATTCATTGCAAAATTGAAACTATATCTACTATATTGAAAATTAACTGTGACAAATACATTTGGTTATGATTTGACTCTTCAAATTACACATTTACAAATTTGTTTGTCTTAAAGGCGCATTAAAAATTCCTAACAACGTATGAAATATACAAAAATATTTCTGCTGTTTTTACTTAATAATATTTAACGGTAGTATCTAAAGCATTTACCACATTGCTTTTCAGAAAAGAAACTTCTAGTAGGATCGCATTGTACCGAACACATATTAAAATATACATTGTTAATCAAAAATTTAAGATCAAACATTAAATTGTCTTCATTTTTTTTTTCTCACCAAAATAGCATTTAAAAGTTACTGCAATGACTTTTCTTTCTAACAATGTGCTGCACCGATGCTACTTCATAAAACTTAAAATACTTTTAAACACGGACACATGTCCATCTTTTTAGAACTTTGAGAAGCAAACTTTTTTGAAACAGTTAGTTTAGCACACTTTTTGAACACTTTTCGGATCGAATTTGCGAACATTTTTTGAGCACAGACACATGTTCCCTTTTTTCATAACACTTTGTAGCACACTTTTATGGGACACTTTTTATGCTATTAATGGAACACTCATCTTTTCCAATGCCGTTGATTTTTAAAGCAGCTTTTGTTATTTGGTCCCATTTTAACACGAGGTTGTGGCGGAGGCAGTTTGCTAACCACCTTGCAAGGTAGCAGTCCTTTATAAAGGTATTCTCGACTTCAGTTAATAACAATGAATTGTAACATGATTTCTATCGGTATCAAACGGAAAGATTCTATTGACTAGTAGTTAAAGAAAGCTGTTATTATTATTATTATTATTGAATTTTTCTCACGTTCGACAAAAATGAATTATCACTCTCCTTTTTTTTTACACGGATAGTCATCAAACATGAAAAAACAATAAAAGCGACATTTCGTCTGTCATTTTCTTTTTTGATAATCAAAGCCTGGAAGATGGATACATGACACTACTTTCTTCCATAACTATATGCCGATTTCTGATGCCGCATTTAATGAGGAACATTTTCCATGAGGAACATTCCAAAGGGGAGGGGCTACCCCTCCCCTTTCCCTCATATCCCCAGCTGAAAGCAAGTTTCACAAATGCACCCAGATATGTTCCATATCTGTTCAAGTTAATAGGGTAGTTTAACTACACGTCAGTAACAGATTTTTTTAAAAATTAGGGAGAAGATCAAAGTGAATATTTAACCCCATTGTAGAGGAGGGGGTGTATTTGACTGTTACAGATCTAATGTTAATGTTTCAGATCCCACAAATATTACAAAGAGTTATACTTAATGGGCATGTATAATTTATGCGAGGAATATAATATAAATGTAGTGAATATATGTAATTTTTGCATAAATTTTAATTGATATTGATAGCCATTGAATCATATTATCATCACACCTCACGTTGCAAATTTCAATTTAAAAATAATTTTTAGAAACTGAAATTATTAATAATAGATTAAGGAAGAAATAACACATAAGATAATAGTTTTTGAAATAAAAAAAAAATTAAAACAAGCTTAAAAAGCGAAACTAACTCAAGATAGTCAGAGTTTGTAAAAGGGGGGGGGGGGGGGGTGGATTTGCACAAATGGACAGATTTACTTTAAAAAAAAAATAGTTTTTGGGGCAGTAGTTATGAACGAAGGTCTGAATATTTATGCAAAAAAAAGAGGGTGAAAAAACGGAGATAAAATTTTGTTAGAGAGCTCAAATTTTTGCGAGAAAATAATGTTTCATAAGCATTTCAAGAAATCAAACTGTTTTTCAATCATGAGATAGTCAACAAACTCATTAGACAAAGAAAGAAGTAAGAAAAACATCGGTAACGCACGCATCAGTTCAGTAACAAATGGTTTCTACCTATGTGTTACTGACATAATTATTGCTGATATGACGAATTTTCCGAATTTTTGATTGCTGAACATCGCTAATTTAAGATCGAAAACTAAAACGCATTATTATTTTCATCGCAGAAAAATTATTTTCAATTATGCACAGATAGTTTTGAGAAATTTATTTATTTTCCGCTTCAATTTGCGCTACCGACATGATCCTTCATTTGGTCGAAACAGAAAAGTAAAGATTGGAAAATTCTTACATGTAATTCTATAGAACTGAAGAGAAAACTCTCGATTGAAACTTATACACCGCATGTCGGCAACCCGGTCGATCGCGATAATATTTTTTTCTTGGTTTCTATCGGAGTACCATTTTTTGAAACAAAATTAGGTTTAACGTCCAAACTATTTGAAAAATTTCCAAAATTTTTATGTTCAGCGGAATTTTTTACGGTCACTATTTTATCATTTTTAAAACAAGCAATATACTTAAGGGCGAAAATATTTCTATGTGAGTTAACAGTGTTCAGGTAACATTATTTTTATTAAATTGAAGCAACTATTTAATATGTAGTAAGTCTATTTGGTAATATTTTGCCTATTATTTGAAGTCAGCATAATCTCAACTTAACCGCGAATGCAACACTACCGTTTAACCCCCTCCCCCCTCCAAGTCGATCTTCGTATTCACTGAACTTGGAAAGTAGATCTTCAATCAGTTACGGTTGCCGACCGCTGACATAAAAGGTTTCATCCAGCGCAATCCATTGGAGCCAAATCAATGTTTTTTACTGTAAATAACCATCCCGGAAGTTTGCGTTCCAGACATGATATGAAAACTTGGGACAAGCATAAATTGCTTTTTTTATCGATGTAAATTCATTTTTGTTCTAAAACACAAGAGTCAATCCTCATAGATAAACATAAAACACGCCACTTCATTTTATGTTTGTTTCTACCGCAATGTTTTAAAATGCACAGGATTTTTTTGAAATTTTGAATTCGAACGTGGAACAGTTACCGACATGATTTTGGAGCCACAAAATGAGTTCTAATGTCATATATTAAAGTAAAAGCTCAAAATTGTGTCATGGATTGCATGTGCAACGAAGTTTACTATATGAAAAAAAAAAAAAAATATTTTCGGTTTTTAATTGGAAGAGTTTGGGAAATTCATCTGGAACTTAAATTAGCACTTTTCCTGATATTCACTCGTTAATGCTCAATTCATATGGATACATTAGCTTACAGCTGCAGCATACATTATAGCATATAATGTATGCATTGTCCAAGTTTTCATACCATGGTTTCATACATGGTCCAAGTTTTCATACCATGTCTGGAGCGCCAACTTCCGGGATGGTTATTTCTAATAAAAAACATTTATTTGGCTCCAATGGTCTGCGCAGGATAAAGCCTTTTATGTGATGTATAAGTTTCAATCGAGAGTTTTCACTTCATTTGTATAGAATTACAGCATACATTATAGCTTATAGCATACATTAAGCTTCGATATACATATTAATAAACTGATCCAAATATTTCTTGAATGGTCTCTTTATTATGTTTGATTAGAACCAAGTTTCGTTCAGTTTAAGGGCAAACTTACATTATCTCATGCTTAAGATAAGATTTGACTAGCAAACCTTACTGAAATATTTGTAAACAATAAAGGAATTTGTCCAGATAAAAATTTTTAACTTAACTGTCTATTGAATTGGAATTTATAAATAGCAAGCTCAGTAAATGTGCTAAAGAAGCCTTTCCTAGCATTGGAAAAACACCGGGAAAAGTGAAACAAAGATTAAATGAGGGGAAAAAATATACATTCACTGCAGGAGAAAGGCTGTTAATGAACTCAAAGTTGAATCTGAAAAAATACTCAGGACGCGAAATTGAATGACAGTTTGAAGTTTGCACATTAAGCTCAAAAATAATAGCTGTTCCTTTCAACTATTGACCATTTTTATTGCCATGTTGTTAAACACACTGCTACAGTGGTGGACAAAATTATAGACTCAATTTTTTTTTCTTCTGCTGCAATTACAACATGACTCAGTTTAAATTATTTTCATTGAAGTAATGATGAATAGTTGAAGAAATAAGTTCTAAAATTAGTACATCTTATCAATTAAATTAAAAAATTCATAAAATTAGAAAATTTGCAAATTTAATATTTTATCATTACGTGAAACCTGGACAAAAGTATAAACTCAGAGGTAAAAAATCCAGGATTACGAGAAAGTTTCGTTCGAAAAAGTTAATTTAACGCCATAGAATGAATTAATGTTGCCATCAGTGATTGCTAAAAGTTTTGTTTTTGGAAATTAATGAGAAACATATAAATGCACCGCTGGACAAAATTATAAACTCAATTTTTTTTTCATTTTTTCGATCATAATTTAACTCAGTTAAAAAATTTTTTGTTCCAATAAAGATAAATAGCTGACTAAGTACTCCTAAATTCAGTATAACTCATAAACTTTATAAAATAAATAATTTAATTCAAAAAAAAACCTCAGCTTTAATATCTTTATAATACATGAAGCCGGGACAAAGGTATCAACTCAAAAGTAAGAAACTCTGAAGTTTGGTAGAATTTTATTCAAATACGTAATCATTTCATAACCAAAAATGAACCAATGCTGAATTGCAAAATTACAAACTTACAATACTGCATAAACACAATTATAAGCTGACAAAATTTTAATTTTTTTTTTTTTTTTTTTTTTGAGTTTAATTAAGTTACATTTGCAATTACTTCAGTAAAACAAACGCATAGATTTAGGAAAATGTAATTTTACTATTAACATGGATAAATTGAAAAAAAAAATCCATATTTGAAATGTTTTAAAAATTAATACTGCATTAAATCTAGCCATTAGTGTAAACTACAAACTTTTAAAAACGAGTTGGGCCCCCAGTTTTCTGAATTACCTCGAATATGCGGCTGGGCATGTAGATTTCACAAGAGTTTCCAACAGCTGCAGTGGCATATGGTTCCATGCTGAAAGTATTGCCCTTTTTAATTCCTCTGTGGTTTGGTATTGGTGCCGATCATGATAAACTTTGCGAACCGTGGTCCCCCAAAGATTTTCAGTCGGATTACGATCCGGACTACGAGCTGGCCATTTGATAACTTTGATACCCCAGCGCTTGAACCATTCTTTTGTACTTTTCGCTGTGTGTACACTCGCGTTATCTGTCTGAAATAACCAGTTACCTCCAGGAATCAGATGAGCAAAAGGTAAGATATGATCTTCCAGTATTAATTGGTAATCTTCAGCGTTCTATCTTCCATTAAGAAATGCCAATCCTGCTTTACCACGCTGAGAGAGTTATTTATCTTTACTCGAACAAATTTTTTTTAACTGATTTAAATTATGATTGAAAAAAAGGAAAAAAAATGAGTTTATAATTTTGTCCAGCGGTGCATTTATATGTTTCTCATAAATTTCCAAAACAAAACTTTTAGTAATCACTGATGGCAACATTTATTCATTCTATGGCGTTAAATTAACTTTTTCGAACGAAACTTTCTCGAAATCCTGGATTTTTTACCTCTGAGTTTATACTTTTGTCCAGGTTTCACGTAATGATAAAATATTAAATTTGCAAATTTTCTAATTTTATGAATTTTTTTAATTTAACTGATAAGATGTATTAATTTTAGAACTATTTCTTCAACTATTCATCTTTACTTCAATGAAAATAATTTAAACTGAGTCATGTTGTAATTGAAACAAAATAGAAAACATTTGAGTCTATAATTTTGTCCACCACTGTATTGTTAGCAAAAGTGAGATGTTATTGTGAGATGTGTGATGAGTGGTTCTTGTCTCAAACATGCGGTCAAACGGGGCCTATATCTTTCACCAAGGGTTCCCAAGCTCCATCCCCGGCTTGGGTCATGAGAATGAACACATCATCTATCTCGTGCTATATGGCAATTCTAAGGCTTCATGCTAAAAGGTTGGGAGTTGGTGGAGATGACGGCGGACCAAAAAAAAATGGAGATGAAAAGAAGAATTGAAAATAACAACTTATCAATCAGTATCCCGAATGTCACGGTTGACCTTTCTTCTTTTCATTAAAGTAAATATGAAATTTTTGATTATGTTTTTGAGCTTATATCGAATGTGGTTTAGTATTCTTTTACATTGATAATAAAGAATTTACATTTTTTTTGTGCTTGATAGTACATTTGCTTTCAGTAGAATATGATGAAGACTCTGTAACTGCAACTTTGTTCTGTTTTGCAACTTTGGATATTTTATTAAAATTACTGTCGATTCAAAAATAATCTGTTTAAATTTTTCCTTCGTCCAACAAGCGGATAGAAACAACGACTTAGATATCCCAAATTAGAAAGCAATGTACAGCATTTTTAGTCTAGACTGGTATTTTCATTCCAGATAAGTTAAAACGATAAATTTTCTCAGCTATCGGTTTCAGAATTATCTTTTTCTGGAATGTGCACAGCAAGTCAAGCTTTAGTATGAACGTTGACAAATCAGCGAACTAACTACGTTTTAGAATTTTGATTATGCATTTCCCAATTTTTACTTTCTTCTATATCTAATATATAGAAGAAAGTATTGGATTCGTGCAAATTTTCGAATTTCGAATTTTGACGGATTCGAACGTTTTGAGGTGTGCTGAGTCCATTTCGACTATTTTTGGAAAATGTCTGTCTGTCTGTGTGTGTGTATGTATGTGTGTGTGTGTGTGTGTGTATGTATGTGTGTCACGTCTGTGTGTGACCAGTTTTTTGTGGCCGCTCTACAACAAAAACTACCGCATGAAATCGAACGAAATTTGGTACACATATGTGCCCCTATGTGAACTTGTGCCCATTAGTTTTTGGCGCGAATTCCTCCAAGGGGGGTGGAGCAATGGGACGTTTTTCGAGTTACGCGTGCTTGCTATTCCTCAGGAAGTTACTGGCGGAATCAAACAAAATTTGGTCCATATGTTGGTACTAACAGGAACAGGTGCTGATTCAATTTTGGTGTCAATAACTCAAACGGGGGTTGAGCTATAGAACGTTTTTTGTCGTCAATTGTGACTGCTGTATCTCAAGAAATAATGAACGGAATGAAAGAAAAATTTATCGGCAAGTAGCCCTTAGTGGGTATAAAAACTGATTTTATTTTTGTGTCAACAGCTAAAAAGGGGGTAGCGCAATCACCCGTTCTTTTTTTCCATTTTGAGTGCCCTATCTCAAGAAGTAATGCTACGTTCTGGTTGAAATTTGGAATATATGTGAATCCATATGTAAACAGGCTTTGGTTCTATTTTGACGCCAATCGCTCCAAGAGGTGTTGATTTTTTTTTTTTTTGCGAGTAAAAATATTTTTATTAATGCAACAATAAGAAAGATAAATCGTAATAGATTGTCGTCTGCGTATTTCTCGTGATTTTAATTGTATGGAAATGGTAGGAAATATTATCTCAATGATTTAAAATTTTTAACTGTTGCCATCTTATGTTTGTTAACAAATAAAATATTTGTAATTCATTCAAGCAAGGCTTTTAAAATAACTTTCAGTTTTCGCTCTTTTGCTTTGCTTTTAAAATAATTCAGACATTGGGATGGTAGTCAAGTTTTTGCATGTGTAATTTTGTTTTTGTTGGGAATATTGCTTCCTCGTCAAGCATGGGGAGGGATCAGAAAAAAAAAGAAAAATATAGAAGAAAGTTTCGTGATGGCCACAACATACTAGTTGATTATTGCAAGCAATGTACAGCTTGTCAAACGCTCAAAAATAACTAATTGCTGGTGTATGGTAATGGTTTTTGAGTTTTATAATACGTTTCAATAAAGTTAAATACATCAAGTATTGAAAAAAAGGAGTGCAAATATTTACTAATTTTAAAATGATTTTCTCCCAATATTTAATAACCATTCATCAGATTTTTATTATGGTGAATTCCAGCGGTATCGGAAGGTCGATTTTTACAAAGAAATCGATGAATTTCTGCCTGTAAGCATATAAAAGTACATATTTTTTCAAAAACTGATGCATAGACTTCTATACACATCATAGTATGTTGCTAAAAAAAACAGTCAGGAATTTTTCCTGGGTAACTTTTTTTTTAAAAACCAAATTTAAAAAACGGTAACGGAGGGACATTTTTGCGACATGATTTTTATGCTATGGTGTTCTCCCCAAAAATTCAGCTAAACTATAAAAGGGAAAATTGTATAAAAATTAGAGGAGTGTTCAATCATTACAATTTCACCTCTAGTTTTAAAAAATAATTATTTTAAGCATATAAATTATGCCTTTGCTAAGGGCATCGGAAGGACAAGAAGTCCAAAGCAATTAAGCTTGATAAATTTCAAATTAAAAACATTTCTTCAGCTAATACAGCAGTCTGAAACAATATCTAACGCCTGAGCTATCTGTTACAGTTCTGGATTCCTTAAATACTCAATAACTTTATCATAATTCTTAGAACATTTATCTACTTTCTCAGGAAATACCGAGATCCTTCCCACATTATTATGCATTCTCAATTAAGAAATTTCTATTCCTTTATCTTCTATATGAAGTACCTGTCCAATATTGCTCTTTGTTAATTTCTTTCCCTTCCATCCAAGTAACAAAACGTGTCCAAACATTAATGAATCTTAACTGTACTCAGTCTGTTGACTTTGAAGTGATATCTCCTTCGATTTTTTGAAGTAGATGTGTTGAAGTACTTACTACATTCAATTACATAACTTGTTACAGGGTTCAAATAGTGCATATTTTGTGTGTCAGGATGAGAATGGATATTACTCCATCTTTGTGAAAGTTGACTTTGAATTTACTGATCTCCTCATAGTACGTTTAACAGTTAAACCAGTGCTCTCAACAGTCCTTTCTTGTGACTTTTGGCGACAAATCAAAACAATTTCAATATTGTATTGTTCCAATGTAAAATTCAAGTTTGTAAGCAAATTTTTCTGCTTGAAGTGACTTGTCATATCACAAACCACCAAAATGAATTTCACATGCTTAGAAATTTTTAAATGTAGTTTTCATGATTTTCATCACATACAATAGAAAAAAATTACAATTTTTTTTATATAAAAGTTTATCTTTTAAATAAAAGCACTTATAATTTTTGTTCAAATATTACTTATATATATTTCAAATGTGACTACTAACTTTAAACAATAGTTTGTTTTCTACTTGAATTCTTAAATATTACCTTGTATCAGTTTATAGATGAATGTCCTTCCGTTACCATTAAAAACCATATAAATTAAATATCTATTAAAATTTTAACTATGCCTCCTTGACAAGGAACAAAATTCTGCTTTTCATAAAAAAAACATTAGTTTCTATACCCCATAGGTTCTTGGTGAACTAATTGAGATGTAGTATTTCGGTAACGGAAGGACATCAAATTGTCACCTCAGTAATGGACCTAGTTCACGGTTGAAATAAAAGAAATTTGATATTACTTACCAAAAAGTTTAAATAGACATTCAAAAGATAAAAGTTAAATTGAATATTATTTGCTAATAAAAAGTTTATTCAAATTACAGTATGCAACAAAACAGAGATTTTTTGCTCTGTAAAAACATATAGAAAAAACTTGATTTTGCACTTGATTTTCTTACAGTCATCAAACTATTTGGGAAAAACAGGTTAAGATGCAAAAAATTCATTTATTTCTGAAGAGAATGGTATATGGAAAGTAGCAGAATATTAATTTTTAAAATTCAAGTGTCATGTCTCCTTTTTCCTGGAATTCACTTTAAATAGTAAGTTACAGTTACACAATTTATTGTTTACATTGTTTCAAGTAGATTTAAAAGTGATTTTGAATTAAAGTATTGATAAGAAACTTTGCGGTTTATTACTAAAAAAAAGTTGACAATAACATGGATTTTGTGGCAAAACATTTTTTGAAAAAGTCAAAGAAACTTCCCGTTTTTCGTAATAATAATCGATTTACTTCAGAATATGGATACTGATAATTAAGGGATCCCCATCCACCAAGAGCAGTGGCGTACCCCTCAAAACCTACAGAGGTCCCCTAAGAAGACTACAGCAAGACCTCCCCTCTCAAAAATAAGAGAGAGCAACACCCCCTAAAACAATCCTTGCTAAAAATTTCAGTGACGCACTAAGCAATGACAATGTAAATATTTTCCCCACAAAGTTTAGAACAATTACTCATTTTCTCAAAAAGTATCTTTTCAATGCGAAAACATTTTCGACACAAAAATTTAGTCCTACATTTTAATGCTAGGAATGTAACAGATATCCGGTCAACATACTGCATCCGGTGTATTCGATCATTTTATCGGAAAACTCGCCAGATACGTAAGCAATATGTTGAATAATATGCAATGTGAAACAATGAGTATAATTTAATATAAAGTAGGGTAGTAAATTGCTCAGTGTCAAGTTTTTTTTTTTGAATATATTAGATAACATATTTTTATCATGTAAGTAAATTTAAAGAAAACGTGACGACAAACTTTGCGCTTTTGTTTTTCAAGGTCAGTAAGTTATGATGTAGCAAGAAGTTCCGTCAAGGACCTAAGCAAGCCTAAAAGATGTTTCAACGTTAAATTGCACAAGTTTACAGGGTACGCTTCGGAGTCACAAGGAACTTTTTTCTCAATTATGCTCATTTCATTTGCACTCAAAAAAGGGTTTCTTGTATCCCAGAAACACAATTAAAATATTTAAAAAAACATTTTTCATAAGATCAATGTTCCCTCAATCTGCTAGGGTTGCATATTATTTCAAACATACCTTTTTAACATTCAAATCTGATTTCCAAAAAGTCAATATGCCCTTCATGTGGGAAAAAAAAGGGTTGATGATACAGTATTTATACATTTGCACCTATTAAATTAATTTCCCCAAATGTTGGGCATTACATTTCAGTAAGTTTCAAATACTTTTTTTTTCTTTAGAAATTTAGTCAGCATCTTAAAAAAAATAAAAAAATCTCCCAAGATATAATTTAAAGCCTCAATAGGTAAGAAATAAATAAATGAGGAAATTAAGTACGAGCACTTTTTGTACAACGCAATTGCAGCTAATATTTTAGTTTTTCTGTGAAATTATTCTTAGTTGTATTTTAAAATAAATAAATGAATAAGTAAAAATAAAAAGTATTTATAAATAAATAATTTTAAACCGGCAATAAGATTGTTTTCAACTCTTTCTTTCGGATAAAATATAAAGCATTTCAAATTCACTTTTTGCTGTTTGCCAAACATAAAATTTTAATTGAAACTTTAGTGCAAAAAAAAAAAAAAAAAGAACAACTTGTCGGAACAGTTGTTTGCATGCAGACTAAAGCCATTTGCGCTTTGAATTCATCTCAGTTTAAATCAATCAGTTATACTTTGATTTGCATGTATGTTAAACCTAAGAGAAATAGCACTTATGTCTCTATTAATAACTTATTTTCTAGTTATACATACAAAGAACTAAAAATGTATTTGGAATCTTGGCATTTAAAAAAATATTTTAGCGTGAAAATATTCCTTAGCTTTTTTAATTTTTTTAGATTACGTTTCAATTTTTTTCGGCAGATGCAAAATTTGTTTTTGAAATAACCAGGTAAAAAAATCTATTTTGAACATATTTTACGTCAAAAGCTCTTTCAAATGAAGTTAAATTGAAGCAAACCTGTTTTTTAGGTTTTTAGTTCTATATAAATAGCCTTACATTTCCCATTGCGGGTGATGTTAAGTTTTATTGAGAAGTTAAAAATTGAACAAAAATTTATTCAAATGAAAAATTAAATATAGAAATGTAGTTTCTTGGCCAAGATCTTTCTCACAAAAAAAAAGTTTCTCAAATTAAATTATTTTCTCAAATGTTATTAGGAAGAGCAGGATAGGCATACCAAAAAGATAGACAAACAACCGACACATTTTTCCCCATCTACTTTGAAATTTTAATTGTTCAATGTTTTTTTTTAAATCATTATTCACCTTTATTTTAAACTTTTTTATCGATAGTTTTACCTACATTAAACTTTTTTTCATCTTATTCTTATTTTTTTTCTTTATGTGAAAGTAGGCCAAGAAAGAGAGTTATTGTTCAGAATCCTCTTGCAGAATTCAGTTGCACTATTTTTTCTTCAAATATTAATTAACCCTGCTTATGAGAATAATTCCTTACTGCATACTATGTTGGTCAATGAAAAGGGCATTTTCGGTCTAGAATCAATAACGCAGATAAATTAGTTGTATTGATTTTCCATTAAATCAGTGAAGATGCTTTTTTTTCAACTACTGGTTTTTAACTCTTAAAGAGGTCATTCACCTAACATAATATCATTACTCTTTTCCTATCAACTTTAGTTGCAATGGTACTCTAAGATGACATATTTTGGTTTTATCTATTATTAAAAAAAAAAAGGGCAAAGAAATTTTGAAATTGTGTCTGTGGTGTCCCAAGCCTAGAAGATCCCATAGCACTTACAGCTTTGAAATTTATGACGAAATTGCTTCGGACCCCGGTTTTTTGTTTTTTAACTTCATTTTTTAAATTTTTTATGCTAAAATATCGCATAAATTGCCTAGTAAGGAGATAAAAGATTTCCCTTTGCATTTTATGTCATTCGAAAGAGAAACATTTCTGCACAAGATAATGTTTGTTCAAATTTTCTGAATGTATTAGAGCAGGAGAAATAATTGTTACTAATTCAGCGAATATCCTAGGCTACACTCAATTTTAACATGAGGCTAAAGAGCAAAAGATTATACTGGAGCCCATGAATTTTCAAACAATCAAAACAGCTGTTTCACTTGGCATAGGAGCTTCCTTAGAACTTACAGCTGTGAAATTTGATGCAAGTCAGTTGGAACCACAGAAAAGGGGGTACTCCTCAAAACTTTTTTGTTTCTTAAAAAGTAATAATTTTGTTGCGAGTAATTAAAGTTTTTTTCTTCTTAGCGGAATTGTTATATTGTTCTAATTATAATGCGCTCCTTAATTAGAGAAAGGTGAGCTTCAACAAGCAGGGGTGTAGCCCTCTGATGATTAAAAAAGTAGTACTTAATGAGATTAAGATATTGAATACAGTGAAACCTGTGTATAACGATACTGTCTATAATAATAACCTGTCTATAACACTATTTTTTTTTTTTTTTGGCACCAGAAAAATGTCAGCATGAATAATCAAACTGTTTCTAATGATAATTTGTCTATCACGACAGTTTTTTTTTTAGGTCCCAACAGTATTGTTGTAGACAGGTTTTACTACTGAAAATGAAAAATCATAAAATAAATAAATAAATAAATAAATAAAATACGGTGGAAAATTTTTAAATAAAATGAACTACAAATCAGTAGCAAATTAATATTTAAAAAATAGAAGAGAGAAGCAAACTGACATCCGGAAGAATATCCAGCTGAAGTTCATTCTGGATGTCCAGCATTCGATATCCAATCAAATTGATATCCGTTGTATCACTAAGTAATGTCGGTGAGTAAATAATAAAGAATTATAAGCTTTTTTTTAAAGCATACCGATTCAAAATGCAAAAATATTACTCATGCTTTTATACTCAAAACATAAGCAAATAATTTTCATTATTTTTAATAACTATTGTCATTTGGCCGAAAGTAAAAAAAAAAAAAATGCATTGGCCAAGAGGTAAAGACTTAAAAACGTATTTTTCCCCCTCAAAAATTCAAATTTAGTTCACTCATGAGCAATAACTTATCATTTGAAGAAATTAATCAAACTTTTAGTTATTTGTAAGCATGCAAAAGAAAAAATATCTGGTATCATAAATCTTAGATCTTTAATCTGAATTCTGAAGTTATTTCAGATCTGCACGTGTTTGATGCTCAAAGTTGCGTTATGCATTAAAAAAAAAAAAAAAGCATTTTTAACATCTATCTAAATTTTCATTTCGCATTGGGAAAAAAAGGCTATATTGTTCATTGGCAGCAAACGAAGTACATAACTCTCGACCCAGGATTAAACATACGAAAGCTGTTTTTCAAGTCGCTGGTCTCACTGAAACGCCAGTCCCGTAATTAATCTCTAGAATTATTTTAAAACATAAAAATATTTTGAAACCAGGTGAAAATCAAAATTTTGTTTTTAGAGAACTTCTCTTTGTGAATTGAGTGAATACAATCGGAAAAAAAAAATCATTAGACCAATATCTGGAATAAATATTTGATGATAAATAACTTTTTAAGTATTCGTCAAGAACAAGAGCAGTCCGTTGGAATAAGGCATGTGAGGGGAAAAAAAAGAAAAAAACGTAGAAAGTACATGGTGAAAAAAAGCTTTTTTAATTGAGGACTTGAATTGAAGAAAGCCTCAAAAACCGGGATTACATAAAGTTCGAAATCATATTCTTGCGCTTTAAATTACTTTATTAAAAGTAAAATTTCTCATTTTTATTTTTAGCAGCAATGGAAAAGCTTGTCCCAAACTGACAGGACAGAGCAAGTACAATGAAAGCTTTAAAAATGTTTCTTCTTTGCCATGATTTCATCTAAGTATTAAAGTACTTAAACAAATTCACCGGAGATGATGAATCTGTTAAATTTCTAAAAGTGGGTATCAGCGCGTAAAAGTTATAGATTCTATGATTTATTGAAATATCTATTACGTGGCCCGAAAAAAAAGCTGAATATTTTCGCATGTCAGAGTGGTTTTTCTGGTAGCAGTAGCCTATTCAGCATTTTTAGTCTGATAACGGATCATTTAGGTAAAAGTCACTTATTCTTCAGAAATTTATAGAAACAAACACACTTTTTTCAAGAAAGTCCTTGACTTTCTGTTTTTTATACTCTTAATTTCATGCACGGCTAACATTTTCTTTGCCTTTAAGACTCTTCATCAATCATTTTGTTTATAAAAATTTTTTAAATTCCTATTTCATATTTGAGTAACAGTAGTCAGCTGTTGTCTTTTTATAGTAACAAATGTAAATAAATTGGTTTCTTTCAACTATTAAACCTTTTCACTGTACGAAAGGGGGGAAAAAAAACGCAATCAAATCCAAGCAATTCTACAAGCAGTAAACATTGCATTATAGTATTAATATTTTTTATGTCTTTAAAATAGTGTATAACATAAAAACACTGCGATAGAAATAAGTTAAAAATATTCTTAATTGGTCTTTGAAATGAAAAACAATTATGATTTCTCAAAGATTTGCATAGAAGAAAGTAAAAAGGGGAGAAATGTGAGAAAAGAAGAATCGGTGCCAAAAGAGTTAAAGATGAAGCTACTCACGGGGTTGAGCAAACGCTAGCACTTTCTCCGCCGTGATGTAAAAGTCATCTTCCTCTCCGTACTCGGGCCCGGGAACAAAAGTTGGTGAGTCAGCCTGCATGCTGTAGTGGTCCAACAGGTTGTCCAGCGGCGGGATGTGGGGGAGATTCTTGCTCGTGATGTTAGGCGCTTCTTTTAGTCCGAGCTGGCTGAGAATCTGACTCTTGATGGACAAAATACGTATTTCCTTGCGCTCTTTTTTTTCGTTGCAGCGACTGCAGTTGTTGCCTTGTTCCGGTATGGACGCGGGGTAGTCGTCTTCGTCCTTTTTGTCATAGTCGTCGGAGGTCTCGGCATGCAAATCCTCCAGCTTGTGAGTGTGATGCGCGAACATGGAACCACTGGGGAACACGACGGAGAGCACGTGAGCCAGGAGCAGTAGCCACTTGGAGGCTCGAAACGAAACTGCCATAGCACGGGAAGCAGGGGATGATATGAAGAAAAAAAAAAGTCGAACAATTTCAGGAGCGGAGAGTTCAACGCATAAGAGCGATAGTAAAGGGAGAGGGCGGGAGCTCGATGTTGAACGGAGAATTGGCCGAGATACGGCTTATCTATTCGAAGTGATGGGTGACGACTGTGTAGAGTATGACATCTACTTCCTGGCCTTTTTATAGAGCGTGAAGCGCTTTGAATGCGTAGACACGCCCCATACCCCCCCTGATTGGCAGAGGGCACTCCGGTTGCCCGGGAATCCAGCTAGCTGACCCCTCCTCTCCTAACCAATAGGTATGCCGAGCGCAGGCGGAAAGCTTCGCACAAACGCGCGTTTTCACCGAAAATCACGGCACCGATTTCGTTTAGCTAAGCTTCTTCCCCCGCCGAAAACTCCTTCATCGGCAAACAGCCGCAGACAGCAAATGCCATCTTCTGCCATCCTGTCTTTTTTTTTCGTCAGATTTCCTATCTTTTTGACTTCGGTTGTTAGTTTTTTCCGCATTTGGGAAAAGTAATCTTTGTCTCGGAAAATTGCTGAATTCAGATAATTTTTCTGTCATAAGTTGAGAAAGTTGAACTTTGAAGTATAAATAGTGCACAAAATACATTTTGAAGTACCAAGCATGGTAAATTCGAGAAATAACTGAAGCAGTTGACAGAAACGATTTTTTTCTTGTCCTCAAAACTTTTACGCTTGAACTCAGAGCATTACTTTATAAAGGAAAAACAAGAAATAAATGTCATTGTTATTAATGCATTTAAATCCTCAAACCAAATAACATTTTTTTTTCAGAAAAAAAAAAAGAACTTTTAGGGACTGATTCCTAAATAAATCCAGAGGAGTTATTACTATGATCTAATCACGAAACAAATTTACTTTTTGAAACTTATATCATGAATCACGATTTTTTTTCGAAGCACATTAGAAACTTTGTAGGTGTTTATCATTTACAACTGACTCATGAGAAATAACTAACTAAACTGATTTAAGTTCCACATTTTCATTTCAAAAGTCGTACTCCTACAAAACTGCTTCTTTAGTTATACAAAATTAATGGTAATTTTTTCCTAACCTTTATAACAACAAGGTGCATGAAAATATTTGAAAATGACTATGGGAACGTAACTCAAAATGTAACTTTTTCCACATGAAAAAAGTGCTTAAAAAAGTATGAAAAGAAAATGAAGAACACATAAATGAAAAAGGTTCATTCAATTTCTCCTTTTAAAAATCGTTTGACTAAAATGTATATTTGATCATTTGAGAAAAGTATGTTAGTTGACTACTTGCGGTGCACTACTTTAGTGGTCAACTTAAACAAGTGGTCAACTTATAGAGAGGAATTTATATGGCATAGGACTCATTCAGTACCTGAAAAAAGCGATCATCTTAGACAGGTGAACAACTTACAAGGGTGGTCAACGTTACAGGTTTTACTGCATATAGAAATTAAAACAATCGAAAAATTAATATAATCTAGGTACAACTGCGACTCTGAAAATTATATCAAAATATCTGAGATTTGAACATGATGAAAAAACAAAAGGCGTAGGTATGCAAAGAATGTAAAAATTATGTAACTTATGCTACTTTGTGTTCTTTACATTATTTGCATACCTACGCCTTTTCTTTTTTACATCATGTTCAAATCTCAAATATATATGTATTCCACATCTCTTAATAAATGTGTAACATAGTAGAGAGATAGGGAGATCCTGCTTCCACAACTTAATAAAATTTATCATCAATTGAATTGAAACATCAAAGTGCAATGAACTGCATATCTGTAACTTATTATTATTCCTATTTCGGATTTTATTCTCAATAGGATTGACATTTTTTTCCTCATATTTATTAAAAGTGTACAACATTTAACGGAAAAAACAAGTGACTGCTATTTTTTTAAACTCAGTCTTATCTTTCTCAGGTGTCACAAGAACTAAACATGGAAAATTAAATTACTTGTGCTGTCATCTAAAGAAATTCAATTAATAGTGACTAGAATAAAAAAAAATAACGATTTTTGTGACATGTTCACATGTTCTAACATTAGCGCCGGAGTAGCATCTATTTACTCTCTAGGCCATACTTACAGATAAAACCCCACCTCACATGTCGCTCACTCCTTTCAAAAACGTCATGTTTAAAAAAATTAGCAATTTTGATTCATGCTTTTTTTTGAACTGCCATGAATGGGTACTGTCGAACTCGCTTATAACGAGCGCAAAGGGACCGCGATATTTGCTCGTTATAACAGAGTGCTCGTAATAAACGAGTTCGTAAAATTTTTTTAAAAAAATCATCATAGTTGCTTTTTTTTTCTTTTTAATCACTGTACAGTGTCGAAGAAATTAGTTACTTTGATTTGAGCTGTCTGAATGTCTGTTTCTTATTTCATTGTTCCTGAAGAATGCACCCTATACACACATTTTTAATTTTTACTTTCTTCTACATCTAATACATAGAAGAAAGTATTAGTTTCGTGCAAATTTTCGAATTTTGATGGATTTGAACGTTTTGAGGTGTGCTGAGTCCATTTCGACCATTTTTGGAAAATGTCTGTCTGTCTGTCTGTGTGTGTGTGTCACGTATGTGTGTGACCAGTTTTTTGTGGCCCCTCTACAGCAAAAACTACCGCATGAAATCGAACGAAATTTAGTACACATATGTGCCCCTATGTGAACTTGTGCCCATTGGTTTTTGGAGCGAATTCCTGCAAGGGGGTGGAGCAGTCGGACGTTTCATGAGTTATGCATGCCTGCTATTCCCCAGGAAATATCTGGCTGGATCGAACAAAATTTGGTCCACATGTTGCCCCTAACAGGTACAGGGGCTGATTCAATTTTGGTGTCAATAGCTCAAACAGGGTTGAGCTATAGAACGTTTTCTGTCAATTGTGACTGCTGTATCTCAAGGATTAATGAACGGAATCAAACAAAAATTTATCGACAAGTAGCCCTTAGAGGGTATAAGAGCTGATTATATTTTGGCTTCAACAGCTGAAAAGGAGGTGGCGCAATCGAACGTTCTTTTTTTTCCATTGTGAGTGCCATATCTTAAGAAGTAATGCCACGTTTTGGATGAAATTTCGAATAAATGTGAATCCATATGTAAACAGACGTTGGTTCAATTTTCGCGCCAATTGCTCCATGGGGGGCTGATTTTTGTGTATGTGTGTGTGTGAATAAAAATAGCTTTATGATTGCAACAATAAGAAAGATAAATTGTAATAGACTGCTGTCTGCGTATTTCGTGTGACTTTAATTGTTGGAAAATGACCAGAAAATCGCGATGATTTAAACTTTTTAACTGTTGCCATCTTGTGCTTGTTAACAAATAAATGTTTGTAATTATTTTAAGCAAGGCTTTCAAAATAATTCTCAATTTTCATTGTTTGCTTTGCTTTTGAGATAAATTTGGAATAGGATTGGGAAGGTCGTCAAGTTTTGGCGTATGTGATTTTGTTTTCTTGAGAATATTGCTTCCTCGTCAAGCATGAGGAGGAATCAGCATTATAAGTAAGATATAAAAGAAAGTTTCGTGATGGCCACAACATACAAGTTAAAAAAATTTTAATCCAAAAAAAAGTCCTGTCAGCGCTTGTTCTCCGGATTTATGATTTAACACTAACTTCGGCTGACTTTGGAATGTTAAAGAAAATTTACCAAAAAAAAAGGGGGGGGGGGATAAGCTGAGCTGGAAGTCAATAGAAATTTTATGAATCTGAAAAATATTACTCGCGCTTTAAGAGGGGTTAGCTCGTTAAAGGCGAGTTATGTTCCCATAGACTTAACATTGTATCAACCAAGTATTTCTGATATCCTCGTTAAATCCGTTAACTCAGGGATCGTTATAAGTGAAAGATGGTATTATTTATTTCGAAAACAGTATTGCACACATAAAAAGAGCATTTTTCATTCTTGATTTTTAATCTGAAACACACTATTTGCATTTATGTCGGTACTGTAAGGAGAACAATTAGTAACAATAATGACAAAATATGAAGTTCTTCAAGTAGTATCTTTGAAATTTAGTGCAAGAACGTCATAAATGAAACGCAACTTTTAAAAATTTACTCTTTTTACACTACTTAATGAAATAAAGAGGAAACACACGATTCACTTGACAAAGACCTTATGCGTAAGAAAAAGTTCAATTAGTGGCTTGAAATATAGTTTGATTACATGATACCTTCCATTTAATTTTTACAATCGCTCTCCTGAAAAAATCACGTTTTTTGAGATATGACGTGGCTGAAAGTAGTGAACTATATCCGAACTCTACCGAAATCGCATACAACCGCGCTAGTTATATGCCTTTGCCTTTCCGTTGTAAAATTATTGTTAAGGTTTCGAAATAATTGAACAATTATGTCCTCCTAAATAATGAATAATTCTTAAGAAGAAATAGAGAGTCGAAGACTTACAACTTGACTAAATCTTTTGCAGGTCTAAATCTATTTTACGTATCAGGAAAAAAAATGCTATCACCCAGATTTATTTATGATCTACTCAGGGCCGAATTGGCGTCTATTTAAGCCCTAGGCAAAGTTGGAGATTACGCCCCAACACACTTTCGAAATCGCCCCCCTCCCCCCCGTTTGGCAATATGAGGGATGCGTTTCTTTTATTTTCTTTTATATCTAATGTGG
The DNA here is from genome assembly GCF_026930045.1 of Uloborus diversus. NCBI lineage: Eukaryota > Metazoa > Arthropoda > Arachnida > Araneae > Uloboridae > Uloborus > Uloborus diversus. The sequence goes on along the minus strand of NC_072735.1, from coordinate 145,520,055 downwards.
GCGGGGGACCTCAGGATGAAAATAAAAACATATCTAATGTGGAAGAAAGTATTAGTTTCGTTAAAATTTTCTAAATTCAAATTTTGACGGATGTGCACGTTTTGAGGTGCGTTGAGCACATTTCGACCATTTTTTCTTTCCTCTATGTCTAATATATAGAAAAAAGTGTTGGTTTCCTGAAAATGTCGAATAACTTTGACTTAGGAAATATTCCTTTTATTTTGTTAATACAACGTTGACTTTTATGGAATTTCATTGATTCGAGTTTTTAACCGACCATATTACATTTGCAAGAGAAGTTTTCTAGAAACTTGACATAGGTATTGAAAAGATTCAATGGCATGCATAGCAACCCCCAGGGCGCGAGGGGGGGGGGAGAGCGCAAAACTTATGAAGGCGCACCCTCTGGAAAAAATATAAGGTAGAATCAATTTCAATTCAACAAGGCGCTAACTTGATGGTCTCGGATTTTTTTGAATTTAACATATGTTAAAATTCATTAAAAAAAATGAAATAAGTTTTTTTGGTGTGCCCCCCCCCCTCAAAAAAAAAAAAATCTTAGGCCGAGGTACAGGCCACCAAAGATGGCGATCCTGTCATGATTTCTCACTTGGGATTTTCGTCAAAATCTTTAAAGTACATTATCTCAAGAACAGTAGAACAAATTTTGTTGCGATTTGTTTCATTAAAAAGACAATTTTTTCTTGTTTAAAAAAATAGTACCTGGACGACCGAGCCTCGCTCGGCTTTAAAGTATTTTTTTTTTTTTTGTCAACTCGTATTTCTCTAAGGCGAGTATAAAACTCAGTGGTAGAAAATCAAAAATTAATTTCTGTATCAGCTTTGTATCAGCAAAAATGCCAATTTTGTATCAGAACGAACAGTTTTGTATCAGTAAAAATACCGTTTTTGTATCAGAATGATCAGTTTTGTATCAGGTGAACTCGCGGTTTTGTAGCAGATTCTTTAATTTTGTGCACAATCATGACACAGTTTGAAACAAATACAAAACATTTAGCAAAAAAATACGTAATTTTTAAAACTCAATTTGGAATCAAAATTGTCATTAAAAAAAGTGTGCTAAAACTACTTTTGGTAAATGTACAATTAATCATAATCATAATCCATACTTAGTTAGCATCTTAATTTAGTTGTTTTATAGCATTTGTTACAAATAACTTCATATTTTCCTTCATAGCATTACATGAAACAGACAACAACTACGAGTATAGCATTTAAATTTAAAAATGCTTTTGGTATATTTATTTTTGAAGTTGAAGAAGAGGAAAAAAAAAACATATTTATAAACAGATTCTAATTATTACAAAAACAGAGAGGGGGAGGATGCTAGTATAAAGATGTAACATTCTATTTTACTTTGATCAAAAAAAAATTTAAAAAAAAAGTTTTTGGAAATGATTAGCTAATTAAACTTGAAAAGAGAAAGAGTAAAGTTTTCCGATGCAAAAAACCTTTCCTTAACAGAAAGATTTGAAAAAATAAAATAAAATAAAAAAACATTTAGAATAAATAAAAGTGTTTATACCTCCAACATGTCATGAATATAATTTAACAACCATTACATCGATAAGTTATTCACACATACACAACCGAACTTATAGCCCTTGCTTAATTTTTTTCATTTTGCATCAATATCTGAAACTTCACTTTTAATACTTGAATTAATAGGTTCCACTTGCACTGACAAATAAAATCTCGGAAAAGAAAAAGAAAATATGAATAAATAAATAAACTTTAAAAGTTAAAGACTTTTTCAGTACTTCAAAGAAACTATTTTTCAACTTCTATGTAAAAACAGAGCTCACTGATTCTTATCAGGTAGTAGATTAACATTACTTTTAACTTTATTGATCTGCTCATTTTCAGGAGGAACATTCCTTGTGAACTCCATGTTCCTGTTTTGTATGTCGATTTACACATTACCTGCTGTGACCACATATTTGCATTTTATTTAACTTCACCCAATGTCGATGAGTTACTTTTGATTAGTTCAAACTTCACCGGGTACCAGAGGAACTTTTCTAACTAAACACCAGTAGTTATTTGATAGATAATCTGTTAAATAAACTATATTTTATTTTGTGATTTAAAAGAAATAGATGCGTGTATGGCATGGTAGCCAGTAGATTATGTGCTAAAGAAACTACTTTTTTAAACATTTTAAAAGACATGGATGCTTGTAATGTGTGGAAAGAAAAAATCGTCTTAAAATTGAAAAGATTTCCCTCAAAAAAAAAAAAAAAAAAAAAAGAAAAAGAAAAAAAAAATTTAAGCACAAAAATACTTTGTTTTGACTGATGTTTAGTTTAAAAAGCTTTTCAAAAGCATTGAGCTATGCAAAAGCTGATCTCAAACACTGTTACAAACGTTTTTGTAAGTTGATTTTTTTTCTTTTCTTCTTCAAATATATAGCTTAAGGCGGTATTGTAAGTGTTGTCAATCATAAAAAATTTACAAAATTTACAAAAAAATTATCAACAAGCAAGAATTCTTTTCACAGTTACACGTCAAGGAAATATTATATTATTTACTATGTAATATGTACTCAATGCTTAAGCGTTGTGATATTAGTTTTTGTATCGAAAATGTTTAATTTTTAACCTTATTTGTTGGCGGATGTATATTGCCGTGTACAGGTAAAGGGCAGTAACTGCAAATTTTCCTCTTTTTTTTTTTGCATTTTTGTCGTTTTTACGTTATCTTTACTGCACAAGATCGTTTTTTTTTTTTTTTTGAGCAATCGCGATTGCTTATTGCTTTTATTTGACTGTTTTGGTGTGCTATCATTTTATTTTCCCGCCAGCACCCTCTGCAGCATCACCGTCGACCGGCTCCTCACGATGCTGCTCCTGTAGCGAAAGCCGTCTCCAGGTTGCATCCATTTTCTACACACACGCGCATACATACACAACTACACACACAAACGCACACACGCACACATACACCTATACACCTACGCACAGACACCTACACACATACACAAACACATATGCCTACACACAGATACACATATCCCCTACACACAAACACACATACCCCCCACACACAAACACACACTCGTGATTGCGAAAAACATAATTTAAATTCAAAATGTCAAAATTCAAATTTTTTTTTTTTTTGGTTTCCGCTGAAAAAAATGCGCAAAAAAAAGTCCAATTCCGACATTTTCCTATTGTTAGTGTTGACTCCACCACACATTTCTTCAGATATCTCGAAAGCTCATTTCTGCAGATACTGCCATTTACCTGCACTCGGCAGTACATGGGAACAGTCATATCTAGAAAGGAACTTTTAACAAAATTGATACTTAAATGCGACAAGCCTGAAGAGTAAAGTCTTTAGACGCTATATTAGGCAGGGGTGCCCACCAGGAGGGTGGGGGGAGGGGGGGGGGTGCCACTGCCTCAGACTGCGCCATTGAAGTTTTTAGCGGAAGGATAATTTAACAGGGATTTTGAACACATTTGGGGAGCGAGGAACATCATATCTTTAAGAAATAAGCTAACTCTCTCTCTTATTTTGTCATGTTTCCGCATTATTTCAAGCATGAGTACCTTTTCCATTCTCGAAAAATTATCTAAGAGCAAAATCTTTTCACCTTTTTTGCGTGAGAATACAGTTGTTTGTTACTGTGAAAACGACCAGTTTCATTTTTTGCAGATTGAAGGGCTTATAGTAACTGTTAAATGTCAATATTTTTAATAAGAAAATTCACTATCAGTCAGAATTTTTTAACGTGAGAGCTTTCAAAAAGATTAATGAGTAAAGTAAAATATGAACAAAGAAACAGGAACTTTTTCACAACATTATTTTGCATAGGATCTTAATTTTAAGTAGAAAGTATTAAAGCTGTTTTTCATTTACTCCCTCAATGATTTTTGTTTTTTACCTTCTTCTTAAAAAAAAAGACCATATACTAAAATTTTTTTGCATTTTTTTCGATCATTTGGGCTAAAAATAATTTTTGTGTGTTATGTTGATGATTGCTTTGTTTTTCTTGGATCAAAAGCATGTTGATAATGAACTTTTACTATTACCTCTACTCTTAATTCTACTGATCCTTGCATAAAATTCACTATTAAAATGGAAACTGATAGTTATCCTTCTTTCTTTCTTTCTTTCTTTCTTTTTTTTTTTTTTTTTTTGACGTCTTTATTAGCAAAAGTACTAACGGCAGAGTTTTCTTTTCTTAAAGCTGTGACTTTCGATCGTGGTTACTCTCCTAGCATTATTGATTTGATTTATAATAAGCTAATTAAGCTCTCTCATTCTGGCAGAGTTTCTGCTTCCAAAGTTACCTACACTATTGTTTTGCCTTGTTATCCAAAAGTCAGTGGTCAAGTTGCAAATGTTTTTTAGAAATTTGGGTTTTGATACTGCTATTCCTCCTGCAAATAAGAGTAAGTTTACAAACTTAAAGCATCCCATTGATTGCCATAGCAACTGGGGTATTTCAGTATCTCCCCGAAATGTGAATTTGGTTAGGTGCTCTCAAAGCATCGTCTAAAAGAAGATGAAAATTACGGAAAACATAAAAGAACTTGCTTGTTCTTCCATCGCCTAGCATCAGTGGTGGCAATTCGGGGGAGGGGGGGGGAGGTAAGGGGGCGACTGCCCCCACACTTTTTTCATCTTCAAACATTGCCTCAACGTTAAGATTTCAATTTCAAAACATTCTGGGTGAGATTATCCGACATTAACATCACCAAATAGTGTTTAAAATTTCAGTTTTAAAGATTCAATTTCGAAAATTTTCCGGAAGAAAATCCCCGAGAGCACTCTTTTCTCCATTTCAATTCAAAGATGACTTAAATTTGCGTTATAAAGTCTCCAGTTTGAGGGGAAAAGATCAGGAAGAGAATCCGCTAGGTAGCGTAAAACTGAGTTTTTAAGACTCCAATCTAGAAAAAAAAAAAAAATCCAGAGATCTTTTTCTGAAGTTCCCAAAGGAAATTCAAGACTAAATTCTTAGGATTTCATCAGTTCAAAAGAAAAAAATAATCAGGGAGAACCTCCGAACCTTTTCGTTCCTCTTTAAGTCAATAAAAGAGAGGTCTAAATTAAGGTTTAAAAGACGTTTAAAAAATATTTAAACTTTGCAAAATTTCTGGGAGAGAACCCCAAACCCCTTGCTCTAATTTTACTAAAGATGGCTTTAATTTGCGTCTTTTAGACATCAGTTTAAACGTTTTTTTTCCCCAAGAAGAGTCTCCCCTACCCCTACCAAAGAAAGTCCAAACTTCTTCGTTTTTATTATGATTAATTAGACTTTACTTTGAAAAAAAAAAACATTACAGGGACAACCCTGGAAACTCCTCTCTATTCCCCAAACGTTGACAAAACTCATCTAAAACGGCGTTTTTAAAAACACAATTCCAAAATATTTACGCGGAACGCCCATTTTTGGAAAGCTTTCTATATTTGAAAACTTATTCTCTAGTCAATGTTTTTTTTTTCTGATATTTGGAAGCAATTTTTACAGTTGTTTTTTGGGGTTGTTTGTTTTCTCCCAGTCCTTTGTTTTCTGGCTCCTGATTGGTTGATTCCCTCCTTGCTGTGCGACCCGGGATTGACTTTTAGTTTGCTGATTAATTGCTTTGGTTATCGTCTCTTGTCGCGAATTCCTAATGATTGACCCATTTGGTATAAATACCGCTGTCCACGTCGTTAATGTTCAGTTCTTTCACGACTCTCTGGTTGTGTGGTGAATGTTGAACGGATGAAGAGGCTCCATTGTAGCCTTGAAACAGCTATATGATGCATTTCCTTGAGAATCAGTGCTTTATTTACGTTAATTTTCCCTTTAATCATGGCCTATTGTTACATGGTTAACATACCTTAAAAATGAAGATTTAACATGACTAGAAAAGTTTATAAAAGTTTTTGTAACTCTCAACATTACCTACTCTTGCAACGTCTATCTTATGCTATCAAGCGCTTTTATGACATCTATTAAAGGGGGAAAGCTTTGCATTATGATTGCTTTCTCATATAAGATTGATTCTTCCGTTTTTTAGAATGATATAAACTTTAAAACTTTATTACGTAAATTTAAAATTTCAATATATTGTAACTACTACGGATGCGCCGATTAATCGGCAGTAATCAGAAATTGACCGTTTTGCCGATTGGCCATAATCGACCAAATTTTGCTAAATAATCTGCAGAAAAAATATCATTCAAGAATTTTTAATAATTTTTACATATTTTAGTATTATTTGAAAAAGAAACTGAGATGAAAAAAAATATTAAGAAAAAATGAATGTAATTTTTGGGAACATAATTATAACATGTAGCATGAAAGTGAAGTTGCCTGAAACAAAGACGAACAATACAAAATTTGCTTAATACTGAATGAAGAAGTGCAGTTAATCCACACAGCTGCTGCTCACGTAGCACTATTGTGCAGAATTAAATACGGGTATTTTTTAATTGTAATGGGGGGGGGCATAAACATGAGTATTTCAGGATATAAACTATTTCTTGCTTCTTCTATATATACATATTTACTCCTACACTTTCTTTCGTTATTTCACTTATCATTTGATTTTTAAAAATTTCACGTTGTACGATGCTTTATTTATTTTTTTTACAAAAATAAAATTGTGTTGAACAATATGGTGGTTGAAGTAATGTTAATTTTGTTTTTCTGTTCTGAATTAACATGCGTGTTTTCAATGTTGCATCACGCTTCATACGCCTTATCTCTAGCTTGGTGCTTTAATATTACCTTTTATAACATATCAAAAGTTCTATTTTACACAGTTTTGAAAGTTTTATTAAGTAGGTGACTTTCCCTTTTGCACATGCACTGAAAAAGTTCTCAATTTGATGAATTTGACTTATCGACTCAATTTTCGGGCATTTAATCTCAACAAGACTGAACGGTTCACACTTCAAGAGAATCAATGTCGGTTTTAAGGGAACACTTTCCGAAGCGCCGTAGCTGTTTATGGGGCGATATAGTGAGTTTAGTTCGCTTTCCCGATTTGGCCCCCCTTGGGATTTTTTGTTAGGTTTTATGAAATCCAGCGTTTATGCCAACCGTCCAAGGATCCTACAGGACCTGAAGGTCAACACTTAAGCAAAAATTGCGAACATACTCGCTGGTATGCTAGTAGGGGTAATGAGAAATTTGAACACACATTTAATTACCATCAATTAGAAATCTGTCCAAATTGAAAAGAAATAATTGATTGGGAGTTTGAAGATTACTAAACTTTAACTAGAGTACACTTTGTGGAAAAATGTGTTGGTATACGAACATACAGGAAAATATTTTGTAGATTGAATCGCTGACAATCGATTATCATAACCACTATCATCACATTAATTAATCAACTTTAACGTAAAAAAAAAAGTGAATGAAGAAGCAAAAGGCGATTTAGGGCATCATAAAAAAAAAGTCAAAATTCATAAAAAAAAAAAAAGTAAGCAAATGTTGAAGAATTAAAAATTTTAATGTTGGGTTTACCGATGAGGAGAATCTGTTTGTCAGTCTGTCTGCCTGTGCCCCCTAATAATTTTTGAAGGAATAGTCCCATTCGAACCAACTTTTTTTTTTTTTTGAAAGATCTCAGCAAGCACATCTCATTCCCATATTTCATTTTTTGATTCGAACAATTTTTTCGTTCGATTTTGAAACGTAAGACAAATGTCTATACGGCGAATTTAAATGCAAATGCAGATCCCTAGCTTAAAGGCGGATTTGTTTGAAACAACATTTGTTGAAAAAAAGCTTTTGACGAAGAACATGTTCAAAAATAAACGTTCAAAATGAACAGTTGAAATTTTAAAACATTTACGCCTGCTGGAGAATTTATTATTATTAGTTTTTTTTTCTTTTTTGCTATAGAAATTAAAAGGAAATTCGCAGTACTTTTTTCTTTACCAGAAAGAAAGAGCTGCAGAATAGTTTTTCTTTTATTAATATCACTTTTATTAGTATCAAAAAAAAGTAAAAAATAAATTACTTTTGATAATTTTTTTTTACCTTTAAGAAAAAGCTTCTATCAATTTCTTTTCTGTTAAAATGTATAGGGTCTAGTGGGGTAAAGTGGTCATAAAATTACAGGTTTTCAACTTACGTGGATAATAAATACAACAAATTCTTTAAACACTTAAATTTTTTTTATTGTTATTTTACATTGCATTATTAAAGAACACGGTACATTGAATTTTAGGAAGAAAAACATTGATTTTAGTATGTTTTATAGCACTTTCTTTTCCCTATGTTTTTATGACCACTTTACCCCATGGGGTGAGGGAAAGTGGTCATAGCATGGGGTAAAGTGGTCATAATTAAAAATAGATGCAAAACCATTTTAAATAACCCTAAAACTTGTATATTTCGGTTGTTTTTATAGTTACAAGTATATTCACGAGTACATGTGTGCATACACGAATATATTCGTGTCGTGTTATACACGAGTAAACACATTCCTATATGAGCAGATACATGTATACATCAGATATATGCATGCACGTGCCTACTCAAGTATATACGTGTATATACGAGTATATAAGCATATATACGAGTACATAAGCATGTATACGTGATTACCTACAGGAGTGTATACGTGTCTACATGAGTACATACGTGTCACGTGTATACACGTGTCATGTGTATACGAGTATATACGCGTATAAACGAACATCATATGCGCGTATGCACTTGTATCTCGAGAAAATACGTGCATACTTGAGTATATATGTGTATAGTAGACGTATATACGCATATATGTGTACATACATACATATACGGGTATACACGAGTTAATTCGTGGATACATCCAGTGCGTCTTTTGTATGTATCTACTCACGTATATATAATATGGAAGCACAAGTATTTTTGCATGTGAACGCGTAAACACGATCATATACCTGTATAGACGTATAACGTTCATTTACATGCATACACCAGTATATGTATGTATACACGAGAATATACGCTTATATACATGTCGGCCTACAGAGTGAATTTAAGCTCTTGGGCAAAAATCAAAGGGGTGTGAGAGAGAAGGATAAAAAGCCAAGAATCTTAAGGAAGTTATAATCACTGGCGCACTACATGCACAAAAAGCCAAAAACTGATGGATGCAAAGCAGGGCAGAAATTTGTTGCACAAATTTTAATTTACCTAATATTTTAGTTTTTAAGAATATTTAGAGCAGTTGTTAAAAGTTACGGCCTGTAGTAGCATCGCAACAAAGGCGCAGCGGCTGATGAAAGTTTTTCAAAAGTCTCGTTATTGCAACAGAGAGTGCTTTGTGATTGAAAGGCACATGTATTACAGCTGCAGGCGCAAATTTCATCAATCTCTTGAAAACTTTCTTGAGACCTAAAATGTTGTGTAAAATTGTCTTTATGTAGTAAATTTGTGACTTTTTTTGCATCCATCAGTTTCTGGCTTTGCATGCATGTAGCGCGTCAGCATTGTGTTTGTGACCATATGTTCCTTATGATTCTTGCTTCTTATCCTCCCTTCTAACACCTTTTAATAATTTGCTCAAGAGTTTAAACTCATCCTGTATACTTGTATTTCTTATGCTAAGTGTCTACTCGAGTACGACTGCGTATATTACATGTCTACCTGAGTATATAAGTTTTCATGTATATACGAGTATAAGCGAACATATACGTGTATAGTAGAATGTATAGCTGTATGGATAAAAAAATACTTGGACATACCTATATACGTATTTATTGGCGCATTTATGTGAATATGCCTATGTACGTGCCTACACGAGCATTTATGCGTATATATACGCATATATTCGTATATTTAACCCCGTTTACTGTAAAAACAATAAATATTAAGTAAAACTAATATTTAATCTGTATCTGCTTTATACTTAAAGATTAAGTGACATTAGAAGAACAATATTCGTTAAGCCTAGTATTATGACCACTTTACCCCATCTTACTTAAATTGTTCTAAAAAATTACCTAAAATAGATTCAGCTAACTACTAACGAGTAAGAGTTCTTGAGACATGTAGGAAGCTTCCTGTGCAGTCAATCTGTTCCTAATTCTAACAAACAAAATTTCCCAAGGAAGTTAAAATAGGTGTTTAGATTTTAAAAAATTTCATATTCATGCAAAATATTTTTTTAACCAAATAAAATTTTGCCAGTTGTAAAATTTTGTATTCAAAATGTAGTTTCTAACTGCCCTACACTAAAATAAAATTTTTACATTCATTCGAACATTTATTTAAAAGCTATAGCCATTTATTTGACGTATGACCACTTTACCCCATTGACCACTTTCCCCTACTAGACCCTACGTTTTAAAGCATTTTTAATCCTCTTCCCTTTTGATAACTACTAAAAAGCTTTTGAATAGAAAAGCTAATATATTAACTGTCTTTATTGCTGCTACATTATTTGTATATTTATTAATTTTCTACGTTTTCAGCTACGAAATTCTATGTTTTGAGAATTATTTTTCGTAATTCTATCTTTTAATTAGGATCTCGTAAAATGATGCGCTTAAATACGTTACACAAAATAGCTTTCCAATAGAAAATCCATTAACGGTTGAAATTTACAGAAAAATAAACCCTGACAATTTGCGAAACTGAGTTGAAACCACTCATTCTATTATCATCAAATCTAACTTTATTTTTTGCATAAGAGATGCATATATTGTTGTTTTAAAACAGTTTTAAATGTTAAAAAGCTGTGTTTAACATAATTTGCAACCTCAACTAACTAAGAAAATGTTGATCTTGTGCTAGAAATTTTGTATTGGTACAGGAAAGTAGGCTCGTTCAGTTCTAGGCGGAACATTTTGCATCCATATTTAGAGCTGAATGTGACAACAGGAGAACCTTACTGAATCTTTTTTCTTATTAGAAATAAATAAATGTTTATTAAAAATATCCTAATCATTTGGGAAAAATAAATTATTATTTGTAAAAAAATCGTTTTCGTAGCCTTCTCCCCCACAAAGCATAACTGCTTGCGCACGTAAAATTAGAAGAACATATTCCACAATTTGGAAAATAAATAACGAAACATATTTACTATATACGCCAGATCATTGGTTGTTTATGTCGATAGTTGACGGTTCCCCCCCCCCCCGAGATATTCACTTTGACAGATGCTTGAGGTAAATCCCTGGTCAATCTCTAATTATAATAGCATTCATGTACATCTTGGGAAGTTCTATTAAATTTTTTAACGCAACAGATCTTTCTAACTTAATAGAATATCACCGAAATCAATGTTTAACATCGGTCAAATTAATTCAGATAATTTGCTATACTCCCATTTAAACCAGTGGTAAGGATAATGATGTATAAAATTGTTGAATGAAGTAATGTAATTGAACATGAGGATTATCTAATCAATAAATCGCAGTAGCTGGTCGTAGTTGGCCTTTGGCTGAAAGGGGAAAAGGTTATTGAGATGTATCAAGTTATTAGATAAAGAAATGTATCTCATGCTTCTGAGTTATCGGGCGTTTCCTTTCATGTTTTAAATATAAATCCATTAACGTTTTGTCACAATTTGTGTTTGAAGATTGGGGATGCGTTGAGTGCTGAGATAAGAGAAACGCGAAAATTTTGCTTCCGAATGACTTACTTTAAAAACTACAGGTTGATCAAAGAGTCTTCCATTTTGCATATTAAGAATTACTTTGAGAGAAGAGTGAACAAGTTAGTATAGAAATGAGCAAGTCAGTGTAGGATTGATTGTATGGTAAATATTAATGCGGTGAATTCTAGATTATCCTGGACGTTTTATCCGCTTTGTGAGACCGCTTTCTGTGATGATGCTTCACAGAATTGTAGATAATTAAGCATAAACTTGTTGAAAGGCCATACATAAGTCATGATAGGAAATGAAGAACGTATTATTAATTTATCAATCATCGGATACACTGAGACGAATATGTATATAATACAGAATGAACTGTAATAAAATTTGTGTGACCTTACTTCATAAATTCGGTGCCAGCTTAACTGCCTCCATTGCTCTGCAGTAATTTAACTGATACAACTGGTAATTGGTGTAAAGTTACACATCACTTGTGGAAGGTTACACCATGGTAATGTAACTATAGCGTAAAGTCACTAATTTCTACGTAAGGTTATACACTAGAGTTTTCTGTATGCTTTTCAGAGAAATTGCTTGAAAGCTTACCTATTAGCAAAAACTAAGTTTCCATCTGACTTTCTTGAACGGGTACTCATTTTTAATTGTAAGTAGACTTATACTTCAAACTAACTATTCGATAGTTTAAATTATGTATATATATTAAATGATCAAGTTGTAATTTCTTTCTGTCCGTTTTAAATTGAAAGTATAAAAATAAATTGGTAGGCTACAATAGTTGAAATTAATATGCCAGTACATAACAAGATGTTTCTAGCATGATTTTTTTTATCTGTCTTCTTTACAGCGTGTGCTTTCAATCATTCGTTTGTTCAATATTTATCAAGTTCATACTTTTTCACAATAAATATTCACCAATAATTTATCTATTTGAAAAAACAAATAACACATTTTTAATGCACTAAGAGAGGAAATAACACCGGTATCCGAACCCCCAACGCGAGTCACACTGACAGGTCGCAGAGCAAGCATTTTTACCGCTCGGCCACTAAGGCCGGTATTCGTTTCACTGATAAGAGTTTACTTGTTCTGCGCCGATGCTAGTCTTAAGCATGCGCTTTGAATTCTACACAAACCATTGTGCAAGGTTCCTCCAACAACTTGAGTTTTACAAACAATGATATTACACACTCCGGAATGGGGTCGTTTCCAAAATTGCAAAAGTATTTTTTTTCTGAAAGAGCATGCTTAAAAACATAGAATATGACCATTTTTTGATAAATTTGTTTACGTTTAATAATTTTAAAAAATTACTTAAATCGGAGCGCTTTCATTGTTTACGGCTTCTGCCGATGACATCAGAAATGATGAAATGCCATTCAGTGTTGCCATTCACATTGCAAAATATTTAATTCGTATCTTTACTCACGTGTATTGGCAACGATATGGTTGATAGCAAACGTAGAGCGCAATATTTAATTCGCTTTTTGATTATTATAACGTGGAAACGTGGTAGAAAGATGCGGCAAAGTGCATCATTTGTGACGTCATCAAGACCACGCCTTGTTTGAAAAATCGGACATTTAAAAAAAAATAATTAAAAAAAAAACTGTTGGGAAAATGAAAGTATTTTCTGGGTCCATGTTTTTTTTTTGCTCATTCTATCCATTTCAATGACTAAAAGTAGAACTTTTGACAGACGGAAACCACCCCATTCGTGTAAGGTTACAGCTATTAATACTGGTAACCTAACACATTTTCTTTTTACCGTCAGCATACCTAGAACTGTATGAATCACTACTTTAACTAGCTGCTTTTAATAGCAACTAGATAACGTTTCAAAACGAAAAATAATAACAATCAATTGAACTTCTGTAAAACAAAATAATAAAGTTACTATTTAATATATATACGCATCACAAAACATTTGTTTGTGTATTTTTTGTGCGCTTCCCACGAAAATTGTAAGACCTAGAAACAAGAAATTTGTTAACTGAGGTAATTTTTGCCAACGTTGTACACATCGGAGATTTTTTTTTTTTAAATACGTTAATAAGAAGAACATTATTTAAGAAAAGGCTTTGCTTCCTCATGCAAGCATCAAATGTTCCTCTCCGTTTGTCTTGGGAAGAATCAAAAGTTTAATAAAGAATTTCGAAGAAATGGCCATCGTCCCTATGTTACGTTATGTGGACATAGAAATTCGTATGATTTTTCCCTAGCAGTACGAAATAGAAATAGGTAATGATTCGAAGGGGGAAAAAATGAGTGAGCTCATTTTATTTAAACAAGATGCACAAATTTGCGACGCATAAAAAATGAAATAAATAAATAAATGAATGAAATAAAATCTCTCAAAATACAGGTAAAACCGCAACTCGTCTTCAAAACGAATGACTTCAAATTATATGTGAAGTGGTTTTCCCCCTTATCTGTTAAAGAAATAAAAAGAAGAAATATATTATTAATATTTTTCTCTGCTTTATCATGTTTAAAAACTTTCGAAGGTCAAGCTTAAACTTGTTTGCGTTTTATACAAGACAATTTTCATCTGTTTTGCAAAAGCAGTGACTAATAATAAAACCAGTGCAATTGGAAATGATGCAGTTTAAACCAACTATTAAGGTCGGCGTCATAATTTTAAGCTTGTTCTTTTGTCTGTACATTCATGATTTCTTTTAAATGTGCTTGAAAGCCTTCCCAAACTAAAAATTACTTAACATAATAGGTTTTTTGCTATTGTAATTGGTGCTTATACATTTACCCCGTCAAATCATGAATAATACTTCTGGAATGTCTGCGAACTATCTGTCAGTTAGGCGCCAGAAACTAAGACAACTCTTATTTCAGTATAATTACTCTACGAGTTCAATAAAAATTACAACGCTTTAGCCGAAAGCGTTTGCTCAAGCTGAGTCATGTCTTTAAAGAATTGATGAAAAAAAAAAATCGCGTGTTTTTTTTTTTTTTTTTTCTTTTTTTTTTCCAGTTTCTATACTAATCACGTACTCAGAGTTTTTCTGAAAAGGATGATGTCGATTTTACACTCACGTACTCCATCTCCCTCACCTCACTCAATTGGAAAAACAAATCAGGTTTAAAAGGTAAACTGTACGCCTGTGAATATTTTGTGAGTTCTGTGAAAGTATTTTTCCCTGTTTTGTTCATCCCAAAAAAGTCCCCTCTTAGTCTACTCTTTTTATTTTTCATTTTCTTTAAAATCAAATGCAGCATTCGTTAAGATGGAATTTTGAGCGAAATTTTTTTTAACCGAAGGCATAGGAGAAATGTCACTTCAATCCAATCATATATATTATTTCTCAAAGGGATTGTTTTGTGACAACGGAATAACTTCATGAATAATTTACCAAATTTCATAAGTAGGATAATTATTTAAAAGATTTTTTTCCGCCGCTTTCGGCAAAAAATAAGCAGAAAATGCACATTATGATGGTTTCTCAAAAAAAAAAAAAAAGAAAAAAAAAATCGGTTTATTCTGTTTTTAATGCGCATTGCTTTCAAGTATAATGCTCCAAGAGGAAAGTCTTACAGCTTAGTTGGTAATAGCGTCTTTCGAAAATTGTAGGTTCGGTCCCAACATTGAGTTCTGTTGTTTTGGAATGACTTCTTTTCCTCGGAATAATCCAAATTTCTAAGAAAATATTATCTGAAGTCATAGCAAAAAAAAAAAAAAAAAAAACTTGATTTTAGCGCATATCATAAAAAATATTTTTAAGGGTGTTTTCTTATGGAGTCTCGTTTAATAATTCATAAATCTGCAAAAGTAAGGCATCCATTTATTTTCTTTTTCACTACCATCGGCAAAAAATAAACAAACAATTTACATTGTTACCGTTTTTAGAAAAATTACCGTTAAAAAAAATCGGATTTTTAAGTTACCGTTATTAAGCGCGAATGCTTTCTCGGATCAGCTAGTTATCCATATGGACTGGATTTCTGGTACCTTTTAGGAAGGTGTTAAAAAGACCATCTTTGATCACATAGTAGTTTTTCCCCTAGGCGTTTTTAGGAAGACTCTGCACTCTGCCCCTTTTAAGTTAACGTTAAATGCGCTCTCTCTTCCCTTTTGATGTGTTAGTAAAAACATTTTTTTCACAAGCCGTATAAAAATATTAACTCTACTATCAAGCCAAAATGAGCCAAACTTAGCTTTTTGCTACATATTGCATCAAAAAATCAGCTCTCCCGTTTCTTCAACATATTGTTTGAAATAAAATTTGGAACTCAAATGTTTCATACCTTTCAAATTATTTCATCTCAAATTCAGTCTTTCGGAAATTCTTTTGTCATTACTTCAGGGCCGCCAAGAGCCAAGGCTCTGGTCAGTTTAGTCGTCGGACCCCCCGATCTCCATAAAACTCGTCGGCCCTGAATTGCTCTTATTTCTACTACGTACTGTTGATCTGTTTAGCACAAGAAAAACATATTACACTTCCTCTCTAATCTTTTTCGTTTTCTGCACTTCTTGTACCGTAAACACGGGCTACTTTGGCCCTAGGGTCCTTCTTTGGCCCGAATTGAGAAAAAGATACAGCATTCCCTGTAAACCTTCAGGAAGCAATTTTTAAACATATTTCGGCAGAATCTGCTGGAGAGCAGCCTCAAGTCCTCAGAATTGTTTGCCAAGCAGTTTGATAGCTCTCTACAGCGAGCAACATAGTGGTTTTGTGTTCATTGTGCTAACATGGTTCTTTTTAACTTCTCCGACTTTTATATGTAGAAGCAGATCTATATCAGCTAAGAATTTGTAAAATACCTATTTAAGGGTCATTTCACTGTATTTTTGACACTTATGTAAAGTCCGTAACGTGACTTTTTTTTTTTTGCTACAATTTTTTAATTTACTGTTCGATTTGCAAATTATTTTAATTGGAGTTAGTGTATTGGTAGGAAAATCTTTACTAATAATAAAGCGGACAGTCTCTCTTTCTGGATGTCTGTAGGATGTCTGTGACGCGCATAGCGTCAATTTGATTTTAAGGATTTTAATGATTTGATGAAATTTGATTTTATTCTTTTTCTATTTCAATTTTAAGAACATTTTCTGGAGCAAAATTATCATACGATGGACGAGTAAATTCCGAAATTATCATGACGTGGAATGGGAAAGCGAATGAACATAGCCAAATGGCGAGAAATTCATCATCCATTATTTGTAAATATACAGGCAAACCGAATGACCTTTTAATTTTCAACTACGGGCAAAGCCGTGCGGGTACCACTAGTTTCAAAATAAAATAATATGATTATCAAACAGTAAATTAAAAAGTTATGGCAAAGAAGGTTCCGTTACAGACTCTACATAAATGTCTAAATTACCGTGGAATGACCCTTAAGAAGACCATTCAATACTTTATGTAGCAGCATAGTTGCATTTCTCATTTCTATTAAGATTTTTATTCAAAAATTTCACAATAACAACATATCTCGTAACCTAAAAATTGCGACCTACTTTGGCCCAGCATCAAAACTTGAAAAAATCCGTCAGAGAGATTTGGAAAAAAAAAAGAAAAGCTAAAAGTAAAACTCTAAACAGGAAAAGCAGAAGAAAAACCTGGAATTCTCAGCAACGGATAAAGAAAGCGATTACAGACTCAAATTATCAGGGATCAGTTATATTATCTTAATGTACAAAATAGTGTGCAACTTAAAAAAAAATGTTTTGCATGCCTCTTCTTTTCCTAACATTTCTATAGTTTCAATTCTCTTCAATAAAACTTTAAAGTTCAGATTTTTCTGTTTATTTTTCAAACATTTTCCCAGGGGAAAATCTCCGGACCCCTTAAAATTCAGGAATCACACTCTTGATGCCCCTCTCCTTCCAAGATCAATCCAACGCAAGATAGCGGGAAGAACTTTTGAATTTTTTTTAAAAAGGAAAACAACAGTTTTATGTATCAGAAGATAAGGCATACACAGTAAAAAGAAAAATAAACCCTTTAAAATATGACATTGACTTAACTTTAAAGTTTTGCCACCAGCATAGTAGTAGTTAAGACAATAAAAGGGGTCCCCCCATACCTGAAATAGCTTAAGGCCCTCTTAAGTCTAAATCCGGCTCTTAGAACAGGATTAAACTTAACTTATTTTGTTGAATTCATTTATAATATTTTTTCTCGTTTTATTCAGTCTGCTCAAAAATGAAAATCATATTTTTAAAATTACATTTTCAGACAGCATGTGTTGTTAATATCACAGGAGTTAATCTATTTTTGATGAAAAGCTAGTTTTCTTTTAACAAAAAGTAACCTATAGATTAAATGCATGAATAAATAAAAGTTATTGCGACATAAAAAATAAATGGTTTTCTTCTTAATTTTTATTTTATGTTATGAATTAAATAAAACTACGAAGAAACATATTTAACTATACCCACATTAACAAATTAATGATACCTGTCCCAGAATTTTCAATTGAATGCTAAGAAATAAACACGGTAGTACAAATTATGGCAGCTAATTGAAAACGTTCAAAAATGCGATTGAAAAAAGGAGCAACATAAAAATATTTAACTAAAGTTTAAAATATTTAACTAAAATAGAAATATAAACATACTTGAATATTAAATGAAACTGAAGTAATCTGGAAATTAAAGAAAATCCCAATATTTTTATGTTCCGAAAAATTTGTAGTTAAATATTTTAATTGGAAAACGGATCATCGGAAAACTTCACTGTTGCATTTCTATTGATGATTTTTCTTTTCTTTCTTTCTTTCTTTTTTTTTTGCTAATGGCAAATAAACTTTTGTTAATTATGTAACAAATCTTTACAGCTTTTATTACATCATACAGTCTGTATGAT
This sequence comes from Uloborus diversus, assembly GCF_026930045.1. Classification (NCBI taxonomy): domain Eukaryota; kingdom Metazoa; phylum Arthropoda; class Arachnida; order Araneae; family Uloboridae; genus Uloborus; species Uloborus diversus. The sequence continues at coordinate 145,501,646 of NC_072735.1, read as the reverse complement.
AGTATGTTCAGTGAACAATGTTTCTCAAAATTTAATGAATTAATTCAGATTCATTTGAAATGATCCATCAAGTCTTAGAAACGTAATTTTATTTCACTGCTGCTTTTATTTTCTTCTTATTATATATATTTTTTAAATTTTATTTTATTTATGAAACTTCTTTTTACAGAAGCTCACATAAAATAGCATTCACTAGATTCATGATTTTTAAGCATGATCTCCCTGACGGCTTGTAAATTTATTCACTAACACATCATCCTTTTTTAAAATGTGTTTTTTCATGCTGAAGCATAGTTGAATTGTTTTCCGAAAGATGGCATTGAAAAATTTAATTTAAGTAATCTATATTTGATGTTAGTTACTGTGACATACCTTTTTTACCCTTTATGAGTATTGTTCTTCATTAAAAAGAGACTTCTCATTAATTTTACAATTGATCTAGTTTTCGAAATTGAAAAGTGATTTACTGTATGGCAAGTTTGTAATTCAAAGAAGTTTTGTGGATGTCACGAAAATCCAATTGAATTTTGTCAATTATTGTATCAGAAATTACAGATTTACTTATTCAATGAAGAGCGAATTGAAAGAAATCGATTGGTTTTTATTTTTAGTTGTTTAATTATATTTTGCATAAATTTCGGAAACAGAAATCATTTAAATGAGTTGCGAGGCGCATGAACAGTGGCTTCTCTGCATAGCGTATTATATTGCAGGGAAATGATATTGCCGTATTCATTGGCTTGATAAGTCAACGCGAGCTTGATGCCTTGCAGAGTTCTGAGTGCATTTACATATAACTCATTTTTTTAAACAAGTTTTTATTATTTTGTGATTGAAAAAAAATTGAGCGCGATTTATTAAAGAATTAAAATGAATCGTGTATGTTTTGTTTTAAAGTATTTAAATGAAATTTGCATCATATGCACATTAAAAACTGTGACAAATTCTTTGTGAGATGCCTTTAAAAGAAAATTGTTATGTCTTATTTATAGATGTCTTGCGTGAAAAAGGTTCGAAAGGTTTAAACTACTGATTAAAAAAAAAGCCTTTAGTGTAATTAATGATAAACCTTTATCACAAAGCATAGTAAAGATTCAGCATGTGTAGTTTTTTTTTTCTTTTAAAGAGAAAACGATGTACTTTTAAAAACTCACGCAGGCAATGTAAAATATGAATAATTTGAATCGGTTAATTTGCCCCGGAAATCAAAGTTTCAGGGACACGTAAAAAGGTGTTGCGTAAAAGTTTATTTTTCGATTTAAGCTTTATTCGTCAAGTTTTTATACTTAATATTCGAATTTTTATGCATTAGTTGTTTATCTGTTAGAAACTAAGTGTAATTGCTGGGGTGGGGGATGTGTAAGTTGTATTTAAAGTAAGAAAGTAGTTAAAATTTTGCATTAAATATGAGGCTTATATTATGCATGAAATTTAACAGTTTTATGTTTTAAGACAGTTTTGTGTTTTTTCACAGAAATAAAATATTCTTTATTCTCCACTGAATTAGGGGTAGCTTTTGTTTTTGTCACCTTAATTTAATATAATTAAGAAGAAAATAATAAAATTGAGCGACTAATAAAATTCAGGATCTTGGGATTAGAATCAGATCAGTTTAAAAGCTTCAAAAAAAAAAAAAAAAAAAAAAAAGAGCTTTCTGTTTAGCTATGAATCTTAATTAAAAAAAAAAAATACGGAAAAAGCTTGTTTACAAGGGATGCCTCCTATTATGGAGTACCACAAAAAATACCATTTGAAAACAAGTTTTTGGATTTCATAACTCAACTGTATGCATTTCAAACAAGTAATTAGCAGCGAGTCTATATGAACCCATTTAAGGAGTTTTGACACCAATCCCACTAGTCGTCCATAGATTATTTGAAGATGACCTCGCGTTATAAACACACACAACACTATTTTCAAGTTCACTTTCACTTCTCCGTTCCTCTTTTACTGAAGAAAAAACACTTGTTTCGCCCCATATTGCGTATTTTGCTCATTATTGGGCCCTATTTAATATTCTGCGGTTCTCGAACCTGATTTTCATTCCTCACTAAATGCATTAATTAGAATTGAAAACGAATACATAATACTGAAAAAACATGTACTTAACATTAAAATAACGTTTGAAAATTATAATTTTTACAGTTATAATTTTTAACGTACAAGAATGGTGTAATCTAATTGACACATCTTGTAAACACATTTTGAGCTATCAGACAAGAACTATCATTTATAGCCTCCACAACTGCAGCTCAGACCACTGGTTTTGGTCACAACACAAAACATCAATTCTTACATAACTATAGTTGTTAGGGAAAACCTAACGTGGCAGCGTCGTAGTGTTGTGATTAGGATCTGAGTAGCCTTTACAATGCTGGCAGGTTAGGTTTGCTTCAACTATAGTTCCGACAAACATTCCCCACAGATGTCGAATTCACGTACAAAAAATACTTAGTTTCCTTATATTAGGGAGTAGCGTCGTATTGGGTGATTTCACCCTGTTATACATTTATTCAATTCTGTATCAATGTTTTATTTTTCAAATCATCTTCATTTGTTTAACAAACCATGATTTATTTTCCCAAAATGAGAAAATATGTGCAAAATGAAAAAATATATTATTATCTTAGCTTGAAATCGCTTGTATTTTTTTTCTTTTTTCAGTCTTCCTGTGCTGTTATTTAAAACTGCTATACATGCCTACGAAACTTCTAAATTATCGACTAATATCTAAAGCTTTCACACTAACATATATATTTTGAGCAAACGGTGACCAGGTGAATAGTAATTTACATAGTTTGCGAATTTTTTTTTTTTTTTTTTTTTTTTTTGTGTCTTGTTATTATAATTCGAGCTGCTTCGTCATACCTTTTGTCAACTACTATTTTGTTCAGCAAAACATGTTGCTTATCGTGACTTTTTTTAGTACTGTAAACTTACGTTTTTTTATGTTCATTTTTTTTAAGTCATTTTTAAGAAACCTTTTGAAAACAAGTGTTTAATTGATGCTCATACTTCCATGTTCCGTGTTTCCGTTATTTTGTTTTCTATTAAGACGGTAAAATCCTTCTTTTTTCTGAATCAACAAATTAACCGATATATATATATATATATATATATATATATATATATATATATATATATATATATATATATATATATATATATATATATATATATATATATATATATATATATATATATATATATATATATATTTTTTTTTTTTTTTTTTTTTTTCTACTTGCACAAATTTCTCCATGGATTTCATCATTGATTTCCGAAAGTTTATGTGAAAGAAACACACCATTGACATTACTCTTTGTTTGGAAAAATTGAGTCCAGTTTGTTGTTGAGTTTTTCAGTTATAGGTATATGTTTTGATGCGATGAGTAGAAAATTTTAACATACAGATGAAGCGTTGTACCAATAGAAGCGACGTTATAATTTCGAGCGATCAGGTTGGCCTTTTAATCTCTCTATACATACAAAGTAGCTTGTCTAGTATAAACTACGAAAGCCTACTTTTCGAGTTCCTACATTATACGTTCAGAAAATTTTCTCAAAACTCTTCGTCAGCATTTAAACCTGCATAAACCGCGGGCTTTGCGATTTTTTGAAGAACTATGAGCTTCGAAAAAATGTCTCGGAAAATTAAAATATTTACTAATAATAATGCTGAAAGTCTGTATGTCTGGATTTCTGGATATCTGGATCTCTGTCTGTTACGCACATAGCGCCTAGACCGTTTGCACAATTTTCACAAAATTAGGCACAAAATTAGTTCGTAGCAGACAGGTGAGCACCTCGAAGCGATTTCTCGAAAATTTGACATTATTCGTTTTCTATTCCAATTTTAAGAACATTTAACCGAGCAAACTATCATATGCGACCATAAATGCGCAAATTGGCAAGAAATTCATCATCCATTATTTGTAAATATACATGCGAACAAAATGACCTTTTCATTTTCTACTACGGGCAAAGCCGTGTGCGTACCACTAGTTCAAAATAAAGTTGAAAATATTTCGAAATTTAACTTCCGATTCTATGTTCTCCACCCTTCTTTTTGATTTCAAACTGTGCTTGATTAACACAATTAAACCATGCAAACACATATTTCCTCAATAGTCAACGTATCAACTTTCATTTAAATATTTAGAACTTTTTAATTATTTTTAACCAGCATTCATACAGAGTGGAATCTCACAAATCAGAACCCTGGAGATATGCATTTGGAACAGTTTGTGAAATGAAGGCTTAAACTTCGAGTTCAAAAAGGAAACTCAATAACTACGATTCAAAACCAAAGTTAGTTTTTTACCGACCGATGCTTTGAGCAAATGTTCGAATGCAATGTATGAGCTGCATTATGCATTGCATAATACAGCTCTGTACCTTACTCTGCTGCACTTTATTCACTAGTCCTTCGTTGACACAACGAACGGAATCGAGTTTGATGACACGATGTTGCACCAGTGATACATGAACATTGCATCAACTGCAGTTGCACTCAGGTTCTTTTCCATCTAATGAAATACAATGCGCGGCGTTACACATACGCCGCGCATTGTATTTGATTAGATGGAAAACAATGCGCGTAACTTACACGTATAGTGTACATCTCACCGACATGTGTAACTTTTAGCGTTAGTCTTCTGGTTTCGTACTTCTTTACACTATACGTGCATACTTACAACAATATTCCTACTACTTTTGTGTAGAAGTCGTATTAAGCGCTCAAGCTTCGTCAGGGGTCAAGTTGCTATATTATTAATTTAGAACCAAGTCTCTCAGCTTAATATTGAGCTAATAACAAGAGTTTAAATAAAAAGCTTTGTAAATCCGAAATTTCCAGAATCTAAACGGGGCTCAGCCCCAATTCTTTTGGATTTCTGAGGTTCCACTGAATAAAACGCAAGGCTTTACCAGATTTTTAGAGCGTTTAATACAAAAGAAAATAGAAAAACATATCATCACTTACATACGGAAAACTGGAAACATTAACAGGTGAATTTTTCAGTCCAATACACGGAATCTGGAAATAAAATAAACAAAGAAAATAGTATTGGTACAAATACACAAATCCCGCTCATTGGGTAAAGATCAGTGGTTGGAAAAACTACATTTTTTTTGTAGCGAACTACAACTACAACTACTTTAACACAAATGTAGTTAACTACAACTACTTTTTTCAAAATGTAGCAACTACAAACTACTTTTGAAATGTAGTCACTACTTCGCTACTTTTCAAAAAATAAATAAATAACATACACATAATACACACGATTGAATAAAAAAAATGTTGAGATTGATATATTGGTTCATTTGAACATGGAATATTGCTATAAATTATCTATTCTTTCTTTCCTTTACTGAAACGATTCGTCAATTCAAACATTGTATACCATTTGCAAATATTCCCTGCAAGAAAGGACTTAAATGTGGAAGGAATTCAACTTTCAAATTTTTAATCCTTTCCTGACAGTAAATAGTATTTCATTCAAGAAGTGTAACTCGGCTACTTGAAATTGAGATAAATCTAGTCATAATTTGATTTAAATTTTACATAGACATACATATACATAAAATTTATTTAGATGATGAAAAGCATCATCTTTTAAACAAAAGAGAAGAACTTTAATTTTCATTATATGAGTTAATTTTAGAAGAACTTATATTTCGTAGGAATTAATTGCTTTTGAGCTTCAAGCTACGGTTCCGGACCTGGACACATCTCTTTTCTAATGCCCCTGACAAAATAAAATAACGAATTTTTCAATTTTACCGAATAATCTCAAAAACTCCGAACATTTAATAATTGACTTTTAATATGTTAATAAATGAACACCCAATCAGTAAAAAAGAAAAAAAAAAGAAATATGAAAAATACCCCAAACGGTTCTACTAATTATCCGAAACATGTAACATAACTAAAAACTTACTTTACTTCAATGTGCATTTTTTAGCAACAGTGGACTCGGGCTACAACGCAATTCGACTAACACGAAATGTCTATATAGCGAGTTTTACTCGAGAAACGAATTTTGCAGCTGACGCGAATTCCTCACCCGCTATACGAAAATTTTTTGAGCAGAAGCGCAGGGTTTATATCACCCTCTTTCTTGGGTACTAAATATTAGTTTCGTGAATGGAATTTCCCTTTGGCATCACTGAAAGCCAAAATTCCCCGCACCATAGAGTCGAAACATCAGATTGCTAACGTACAAATCGCCGCTCCGCATTTTTTTTTTCGAAATATTAAGTTGATGAAACATAATTTCACATAAGCGGGCTGTTTATCTAAAGTTAGAAATGTATCCCTCGCGTAAGTTGAGGTTCGACTGCATGTGCAAATGGCATTGATACCGAAAGCTTTTTGCTTAACGGGCAAAGTTTGCATGAAACGGAATAAATTCGTTTTTTTCTTTCTAAGCCATGTTCTACTCAAGGGGAATATTGGGAAAATGTTAAAGTTTCTATGCCAAACAAACTAATGGCGTCAAACAGATACAACGTATGGCGTCAAACAGATACTACGTATGGCGTCAAAATAATATATCAGAGGTCAGCTCATATTTTTCAGTGTTACGAATCTCATTGGTGCAAGTTTTACTCGCGTAATAATTGCACCAGTCAAATTCGTTTGAAAACGCGTTTTTTTTTTTTTTTTTTTTAACTTTATTCAAAAGTAGTTTCCAGAAATCGCTACAAACTACTTTTTTTTTGTAGCGAACTACTCGCTACTCTACTTTTTTTAAAAAGTAGTGCGCTACACTACAAACTACTGAAAAATGTAGCTACTACAGTAGCGTCGCTACTTGTAGCGCGCTACTTCCAACCACTGGTAAAGATTATTGTCAGTAAACATTGGAAAAAAATTAAGAGGCAGCAATAATTAATGAAATTATATATAAATAGTATACGAACTTTGAAAATTAAGAAGTAGTCCACCGTTATATGGTTACTATATTAGGATTATCACAGTGCATATCAATGCAGTTGTTTGAAAGTTGGAAGTTAAAAAAATACTTTTGACTGTTTTTGACAGAAAACTTAAAGCTACTATTGCCATACAGGGAGACATAACAAGTCAATGTAGAAGGACACTGCAACTACAAAGTTTACTTCTTCACTGAAATAGGAAATGAGTTTAAAATGCGCTTAATACTGTATTAAATGAGCAATTTTCTACCCAAGAAGCAATAAAGTATGTTTAACCTATTTTCGATGTTGGTTGCTTAGTAATTATGAAACAACTTTTAAAGACATTTGTTACCTATTTGCAATACAATTTCAGCCATAAAATTCTTTACTCCTGATACACATGCGTTTCAAGTTGCAGAATAGTAATTAACTTTTCACTAAATTAATATTCTATTCTTCACTTATCTAATGGTATATAGATAAAATCGCGAGAAATTTAATTAGTTACATGAGAACAGCTGCTATAAATGTTAATTATTTCCTTTAATACAAGGTACACAAAGCATGATACAATCTTCACTGAATTGCTTTATGAATATGGCTTGAGCATCTGGAAAAATGATCTGTGAAAAAAGATATTTCCAGTAATTAATTTTTTAATGAAACACAGCTTACATCTGTCTATGAATGAAAATAGCAGGTGGAAAAAATGGAAGCGTTTCTAGGCATTGGCAAGAACAAATGCTGAGGGCACAAATTTCCTTTTGGAAATCATGTGAATTGTGTTAAGAGCGCTTGATAGGACAAAAAAAATGAAAACCTAATGCCAGAAGATCACATGAAATACGGATTCTTTTTCTATATGAAAAATGCAATATTGTAACATTTTTAATTTTACTTAAACACTGTATTAGCTAAATTTCAACAGAAATCCAGATTGGTGACTATTTAAAAATGTATATAGCAGGTCATCTTTCTAAATCTTTCTTTTAAACATCTTTCGTCAATGATAGAAGTTCTAAGCATACTTAAATGAAAACTGAACAAGAAAATAAATCTCAAGTAATTTTTAAAGTCAATGAATTGAAGGGAAAATAATACAGAGTGACTTTTTTTTACAAGAAATCTCTGCTTGAAACATTCGAGCGCAATTCCGACATTTCGCCTTTGTTGAGGTTTATCGTGTAGATTTCGTTAAAGCAAACATTTTAAAGGAGTATCAAAAATATGACTCATGAAAACAAATTGTAAAGGGAAATTGGTTTCTTTCAATTTTTGTAAAAAGGGATAATTATCGGTAAGCCAGAGCATAACAATAATACATTTAAAAAACAGCAAGAAATGATGAAAATGGGCTAAAATGAAAAATATATTTTTTATAAATTAGCATTTTCAAAGAAACACTTCCAATAGATGTTTCAAGATTATGATGCAGCCTCTTCACCAATTCAAAACATTTAGTTGACAATTACTAAGAAGTGAATGAATATGATTGAGGAGTTTACTTTCAAAACGGATTATATCCAGTTTTATATTTTTTTGGCAAAACGAAAAAAACGTTTTACGCACAAACTCTTGCTGTTAGAATTTCGAATTTCTCACAATGTTTTGGTAGAATAACAAGCAACTATTGGCATAAGTCTAGAAATTTTTCTCAATTTTACCAGACCTAAATTGACAATTTTATTTTGGATACATTCCCTTTGGGTGTAAAACTGGATGTTATCCCTTTTGCAAAAAAAAAAACACGCTTTTTCTTCAGAAGTAAGCTTTATTAGATTGAAGCAAAACATTCAACATTTTTTAATGTATTCTTGTTTTTTACTCTTCTGTATTCCTTCCTACTTATTTCATCCTTTTCATTGAACATTCCAAAAAAAGAAAAAAAGGTCCTTCAATCCAATTAAGCATGAACAATGAAACCACCCAAGTCGGTTCAAATAACAACGTTGTAGGTATTAATAAATCACAATTAATGAATCACAATTTATATCATTACTAATCACAATTCAATCATTAATTAATCACAATTTAATAGTAATATTAGTTATTTAATATTAATTTAGTAATCACAATTTGAGGTCGCGCTTGTCTAACTGATAACACACTTTCACAAGGCGCAAGGTGCTGCGGTCTTTTAATACGGACGGGTATCAAGCTTTATTGGAAATGCTTAGCCAATGCTTCGCTCCTCCATTTCATTACTAAACTACTTTTGAATTAGAAGTGGAAAATTGAAATTTGGATAAGTGCCCTTTAGAAAAGGAAGTGAATTATTGGGTATTGGTAAATAAGGGATAAGTTCCACTTAACTGTAAAAGACCTGGCGAGAAATAAGGGGATGGATATACACCGTTTAGGTGGTAAAACCAATGCTTATGCATTTTTTAACAGTAAATATAAAACACTTCGAGAAGAAAGAAATTCATTGGTCGAAAGGGCTTATATTAGAGATTCTGAAAACGAAAAAAAAAAAAAAAATGCTTTTTCCTAAAGTGGATGTAATCCGTTTTGAAAGTAAACTCCTCGATTCATGATGATTATAAAATTATTGTAATCTTCCGAAATCGAATCAACCGTAGAACTCTTTTGTTTAACGTAGTCTTTATTTGGCATGACTGATTGAACATGCGTCATAACTCTTTCATATCCAATAAAATGTTAGGTAACTACGTAACTTTAAATCGTTAGGTTATTACGTGACTTCCGAAAGTTTTTCCAGTCTTTTCTAGTGACTATGTAAAACGGGACAATGCGAGAAGGGAACGAAACGTTTCATCCGAAATGTACTGCGCCCATAGATTTATTGCGCCATTTATTTATTACTTTTATTATTTAAAATTTGATTTTTTCCCCTTCCTTATTCTAGCAAATTTTTCTTATGAATTTCCATTGAGGACAAAAAGTTCTCACGTGCGTTTTATTTTCATACCAATCAAAAGGTTTCTTTTACTTTTTTCTCTTCTTTTTTTCCGGTAAGGTGAACTTTGCAAATTTTATAAATTAATTAGAACGTTAGTAATATCAAAGATATTACTCTTACAGTTTATCATTGATATATTTTTTTAATTCTGTATTATTTTGCTTGCTGGTGGCTATTTTGTGTCTTTTCTGCTCATTTTTATGGCATTTTGTGTTTTAGTAGCAGGATTGAATTTTTCGATTTTTTTTCTTCTTTACCATGGAGCCGCACGAGTAGAGAAATTATGAGGAAATTTGAATAAGTAGCAAGTGAAAGAATAGAGTGAAACATGTTTTTTGATATATAAATCATTTGCCATCGTTTCGCTGTTATCTAAATGATTTATACATTTATACGTCAAAAATACTGTTTTATTATGGTCTTTCCTATTGTTCTTCAGTTGTTTCTTTATTATTATTATTATTTTAATTTTTACACTAACGTTTGGTTTCCCGGTTAGCACCTTTTCACTTAGTTAATTTTTCCTCCTGCTTTGATCTGATAAATTTTTGGCGCAATTTTTTATGACTGCTTTTATTCATGCTTTAGTTTTGATTCAGTTCTTTTCCCATTATTACACTTATGAAATTTTGCACAAAACTTGTTCGGGCCTAGAGGGCGTGCACTCTGTATACTTCACAGTGTTTTGTTTTTAGCCTACTTTCCCAGTAAAAGTCAGAAAAAGAAGAAAAAAGCATGTAAGAAGGCTTAATGCGTCTTAAAAATATCGCGAAAAGCAAAAAAAAAAAAAAAAAGTTAAAAATAAATAAAATAATTAAATAAATGTCGAAAAATTAAAAATTGGAAAGTAGGGTATTGAGATGGGAGAAAATGTCTGTCGGTCTGTCTGTCTGTCCCCCCTAATAACTTTTGAATGAATAGTCCGAGTCGAAAAAACTTTTTTTGTTCAAAAGATCTCGGCGAGGACACCTCATTCCCATATTTCACTTTTTGATTTGAACTATTTTTTGTTCAATTTTGAACAGTTCAAAAAAACTTAACATTAGCGCCTACGGGGAAATTCAAGGCAATTCCGAACAGTGAGGCGAATTTGCTTCAAACAAACTTTGTAGGAAAAAGCGTTTGATGAAAAACTTGTATATAAAATATATTTTTGATTTGAACAACTTTCCGTTTAATTTTGAACAGTTCAAAGCGCCTACGAGGAAACTGAAAGTCAATGTAGATTCCGTACTTGAAGGCGGATTTACTTCAAACAAATTTTGTTGGAACTCTTGACGCCAAACTCCAGACTTCGACTCCTAGAATTTAGGGGCACTTGACTCCGACTCCAACTCCTGTGCCCGATAATTAATCGGACTCCTACTTCCCGACTTCGACTCTGACTTCGTAGCTTTGGCAAAAGTTTATACACGGTGAACAAATGACTGACTCCGATTCTTAGATATTCGACTCCGACTCCTTTATCTCAAAATGAGATTGACTTCGACTCCAACTCCGCAGCTGTGGTTTTAACTGTGAAATAATTATTGTTGATATGACTTGTTTTTATTTTTACGTTAAAGTTTCAATTTAGGTACTCAGTTTTTGGCGAATAAACTCGAAGTAATTTATGTTTCTACATAAAGATATGCGCAGAGGATTTTTTTTTTTTTGACAATGAAAATTATTTCTTTAAGTTGACATTCTATTGTTTTTTTGTTTTTTTTTGGTAAGTGCATTAATTCATTAAAAAAAATATTTTTGGCAACAGGGGAAAAATAACGATTTTTTGTTTGATATGATGTATTTATTTTAATGAGCTTATTAATTTTAATTATTATTTTTTCGTTTTGAAAGCTGTTAAAGATTTTTTTTATTGAAAAAAGTGTATTAGCTGCTTTGTTTAAAAGTTGCTGTTTTTTTTTTTTTTTACATTTCTAATTTTTTTTCGATGAGTGAGGAATATTTTATTCCTAGAAATCAGCTGAAAGTATTTTAAAAATATGTTTAAAAAAATAAGCGATTTTAGCTATTTTTGGGAATATTGTTCAGGTACTAGAAAGTAGTATGGATATACGGGAAAGTAGGCTCGTCTAGTTCTAGACAGAACTTCTTGTTTAAATTTAGTTCTTTTCTTATTTCATTCTAAATGAAATTTTTGCATAAATTTTAGAGACAAATAAAAAAAAAAAAAACACTTCGTGTGCTTTAAATTTTTACATCGATTGAAAGTTCCTTTTTTATTTTCATTCTAAGACAAAATTTGTTCGTAGAAAACCAAAATTGATGTTTAAAAAATTCAAATCTTCAAGAGTCCATTATGACGGAACTAATTTGCTTTGTGTCATTGCTGTATAATTTTAAGGAAAACGTTCCGATAATCGAGGGATTTTTTTTTCCTCACACACATGATTTATAGTTACTCGTACAGAACGCTTTAACCAATCAAATTAAAGCATCTTTATCATATTAACTGTTTGTTTATTGGTTTAACAGAAAATTTTCATCTACATTTCGCTTCCTTCACAGATTTTTGTTTTAAATT